>NW_026111958.1:212500-276022 GCF_024679095.1 Eriocheir sinensis
TTCCAGAGGAGGCACATTTGATATTCTCAGCTCGTGAGTCCCTTGTCATCTTCCTCTGCAAATATTTTAACATACTGGTGTCCATTCTTTAGTAAAGGGGACAGCACTGAACCGCATAATCGAGGTGAGGTCTGGTTAATGCTGACCAATACAGTTTGGGAGAGGAGAGACAACATAAAGGCGAGGAGGAATTGGAGAGGCAAAAAAGAGGCAAGAGAGGGGGCAAAGATGACGTAAAGAAAGAAAGGGAGCAGGAAACAGAAGCAGTAAGGGAGCGACATTCAGAGACGGAATGAGGCGAGGAGACAAAGAAGACCAGCACCAACAGACCCGCCACAGACCATCAGACAAGGTGCTGGAGAACATACAAGAAGACGGTCAGTGAGGCAGCATTAAGATTACTTTGCTTCTGACTACACTGGACTCCGCATCGAGATGGGCAACACAGCAAAACCTGGTGCCTGGCGTGGACCGGGTGGACACAGCTGTCCCACAAAACTAAAAGCAAACAAGAGGTGTGGCAAAAGCTGCAAGGGAAAAATAGTTATATAAAGAAAAAACGAAGAAAAAGTACCAAAAAGGGAGGGAGCAAGCAGGAAAGGGAAGGTGGTGGGGTGGGGAGGAGGAAGTAGGGACATGAAAGAAGAAGAAGGGAAAAGCAAGGAAAGGAAGAGAGGAAAGGAGAAGTGGAAGAGGAAACAAACACCAAGGAGACACAGTGAAGAGGAACAGAGTGGTAAGAAAGAGGCAGAATGACAAAGCGGAGAAGGGAGCTCCATGTGTGACAAATAGGCAGCGAAAACAAGGAGCGTTGATGCAGAATCCTCGGAGCAAAACCACGTGACGTCATGCGCGAGCTGCTCCAGATTTGTAACCAAGGTCGGTATTCATAGACGTTACAGATACACAACAATAATTATCTATAAAGGCCAAAATAAAAGAGGTTAAATGCGGTCTCATGAGTGTACTTAGAGTCCATGGTACAGAAGCCATGTTAAACTCCCATCATGGTCATAAGACTACCCCTGGAAAGGCCCACAACCCCTAGGAAACCGATGTCGAGTGTGTGTGCTTGACCGACGCAATGTTTAATGATATGGACCTAAGGCTATGGGGGCGGCGAGGCGGAGCAAGTGTGGAGAGAGGCAGAAGCAAGGCCGTGGGAAGTTGCCTCCTCGCAGCCAGACACAACGCTGCTTAGTGGGCGAGTGTTGGGTTGTCATTCACCGCCTGAGCCGAGGGTTGAGACGACACCCCCCCATCCCCACCCAGGCGGCAGGGGGGAAGAGGGGAATCACTTTCTTTTCTCTATTTTTGTTTCTTCTTCTCCTCCTTTTTTTTTAACTTCTGTTCTCTCCTAATGAATTATTCTAGCTCTTATTCTTATCTCTCTTTCTCCTCCACTTTCATGTCTTCCTCTTCTTATAATCGTTTTTTCTCCTCCTCCTCCTCCTCCTCCATCTGTTCATTCTTTTTTATTATCACGCAAATCGTCCTCCATCTTCTCCCCATCATTCTCCTCCTGTTCATTTTTTCCATTATTACGCAGCAACTCCTCCTCCTCCTCCTCCTCCTCCACCTTCACCCCCCCCCCTCCACTTCCTCCTCCGCTCCATCTTCCTTTCCTTCTCCCCCCCCCCCCCCCCAACCAGCAGACAAAATTAATAGTCACTCACCTCGCTGAGCTGGTGACGCCGGAGACCTGTAGACACGCTTCCCTTAAGACGCTCCAGTAAAGAGCTTTTTTATGCTCTCATTTTTCCTCCATTTAGTCGCCCCCCTTGATCCTTGATCCTGCTGAGAGAGAGAGAGAGAGAGAGAGAGAGAGAGAGAGAGAGAGAGAGAGAGAGAGAGAGAGAGAGAGAGAGAGAGAGAGAGAGAGAGAGAGAGAGAGAGAGAGAGAGAGAGAGAGAGAGAGAGAGAGAGAGAGAGAGAGAGAGAGAGAGAGAGAGAGAGAGAGAGAGAGAGAGAGAGAGAGAGAGAGAGAGAGAGAGAGAGAGAGAGAGAGAGAGAGAGAGAGAGAGAGAGAGAGAGAGAGAGAGAGAGAGAGAGAGAGAGAGAGAGAGAGAGAGAGAGAGAGAGAGAGAGAGAGAGAGAGAGAGAGAGAGAGAGAGAGAGAGAGAGAGAGAGAGAGAGAGAGAGAGAGAGAGAGAGAGAGATTGGAAGTTCGATTTGTGTTCATAAGTTTGGACAGAAGGAAGAAAGGAGAAAAGGAAGGAAAGAAAAGAAAGGAATGAAAGGGAAGGAAGGAGGGTCGAGAAGGAAGGAGAGAAAATGGAAAGGAAAGAATGAAAGGAACGAACACTGACGGGAAGAAAGATTGGAAGAAAGAATAAAAATGTGTAAAAGGAAGGAAGGAAAGAAGGGAGAGAGGGAAAGAGCAGAAAAAATAAAGAAAAACGAAGGAAGCAAATAAATAAGAAAGTAAGCATGATAAATATATGAAAGTAAAACAAATATAAAAAAAAACAAGACCGATAGGTAGGAAACTAGGAAAGAAGGAAGGAAGGAAAATATGGAAGGATGAAAGAAACGATGAAAGAAATGGAGGGAAAAAAAGGAAGGAGAGACAGAAGACATGGCAAACAAGGAGGAGGAGGAGGAGTAAACCGCATCCCCATTAGTTAGTGTTGTCTGTTGGTCATCCTTTCTCCTTCCTTCGGTTCCTCCCTTCCTCTCTACTTCCCTCCCTGCATCCCCCCCTGTCTTCTTGCCTCCCTTGAAGGACATTCTCTCTCTCTCTCTCTCTCTCTCTCTCTCTCACACACACACACACACACACACACACACACACACACACACACACACACACACACACACACACACACACTTATTTCTATGTCTTTTTACGGGCTATCTTTTCTCCTCCTCCTCTTCTTCCTCCTCCTTATATATATTTATCAGAGGCACAACACACAGTCACCATTCCTTCAGTGCACGAAGAGGAGGAGGAGGAGGGTTGCTTAGATGGTAATGGAGGACTGAGACAGGAGATAAGAAGAGGTGAAGGAGAAGAGCACGAAGAGGAGGAGGAGGAGGAGGGGGAGGACAAGGAGGAAGAGGAGGAGGAGGAGAAGGAGGAGGAGGGGGAGGAGGACGAGGTCACATTCTCAATGGGGTAACGGGGATAGCGAGACACATAAGATAGAAAAGGGAGAAGGAAAGGGAAGGGAAAGAGAAAGGGGAGAAGAGGAAGGAAAGAGTATGCGGAGATGGAAAGAAGAAAAGTGAAATCAATTGCAGTGGAATTAATAGTAGACTAATGTAGTAGTAGTAGTAGTAGTAGTAGTAGTAGTAGTAGTAGTAGTAGTAGTAGTAAAGAAGGGAGGAGAAGGGAGGAGGAGAGGAAGGGAAGAGAGAGGAAGAGGAGGAGAAAAAGGGATGTGGGGACTGAGTACGGAACGTGGGGAGGAGAGGAGAGGTAAGGATGGGAGGGGAGGGGAGGGGTGAGAGGGAAGAGGAAAAGACTGAGGGTAGGAGATAGGAAGAAAAATGGAGGAGGCGAGGTATGAGTAAGAGTTAGGGCTTGGGGAGGTGAAGGGAGGAGACGAGAGGGATGCGGGGAAGGAAAAGAATAAGGGGGAAAGTGAGGGGGCCATGTAATGGGAAGTGAGGGTAAGAAGAGGCAAGTGGAGCTAGATGGAAGGTGGAGGTGGACGGGAAGAAAAAAAGGGGAGAGGAAGGTGAGGGGAAAAGGAAGGTGGAGGTGAGGGAAAGAAGAGGAAGAAGGAAATGGTGACGGAAAGTTAAAAGGAGAGTTTGAGAAAAGAAAATGGGAAAGGGAGGTGAAAGGACGTGGTAAAGGGAAGGCAAGGGCAATGAAGTGGGAGGGGAGATGAGGAAGAGGTAAGAAGGGCGAGAAGAAGGACAAGAAGGAGGTGAAGGGAAATGGTAAGGGGGAAGAGGGAAAGGGAGGTGAGGGGAAGGGGTGCCATTCATCTCTTCACCCACACATCTATTATGATGCCAATATCTCGCCCCTCCTCTCCCCTCCTTCCTATTTGTCCAGTCACGAAGGGGGAGAGAGAGAGAGAGAGAGAGAGAGAGAGAGAGAGAGAGAGAGAGAGAGAGAGAGAGAGAGAGAGAGAGAGAGAGAGAGAGAGAGAGAGAGAGAGAGAGAGAGAGAGAGAGAGAGAGAGAGAGAGAGAGAGAGAGAGAGAGAGAGAGAGAGAGAGAGAGAGAGAGAGAGAGAGAGAGAGAGTCCTTTCCGGTCTAAGGAAACTGTAGCCTCTCTGGGGACACGGAGGAGGAGGAGGAGGAGGAGAAAGAGGTGGAGGAGGAGGAGGAGGAGGAAGAAGAGAATGTAGATAGGATGACAGGACTACCAGACAACATAAAGCGTGACGGGTTAGGAGGAGGAGGAGGAGGAGGAGGAGGAGGAGGAGGAGGAGTTGGAGTATGAGGAGAGTCGATTGTGGTTAGAAGTTAAAGATGATTAAATTGAGGATAATACAGGAAATGGTACACAAAGAAAGAGTATAAAAGGAAGATACAAAAAGGAGACAATAATCATAAGGATGAAAAGAAAAGAGAAAATAATAAAGCAAAGAAGAAAGGAAGATAAGAAGAGGCGGAGAAGGGAAGAGGAGAGGAAAAGAAAGGAAGAGGATAGAAAGTTAGAAAGAAAAGCACTTAAAAAGGAAGGAAAAATGGAGCAGAGAAGGCTGTGAGAAGAGGAGGGAGGAGAGAGAAGACGAGAGAAGGAAAAGTAGTCAGAAGAGAGGAGAGAGAGAGGCGTCTGTGTCTTCTGGATTCATACCCAAAACAGGCCTCCTCCTCCTCCTCCTCCTCCTCCCTCCTCCTCCTCCTCCTTCTCCTATCGCTTTGTTTCAGGAGTTACTTGTGTTTCCTTCATGCATTGGAGGAGGAAGAGGAGGAGAAGTATATGGCAGGGTGTAAGGGCATATTGAAAAGATGGAGGAAGGAGAGGGAAGAGAGAAAGAAGAAGAGAGTAAAAGAAAGGAAGCGGAGGATACTGAAGGGAAGTGAGGCCTGTGAGGAAACAACTACAACACTGACAAAAAATCATCAACAATATAGTCAAGAACACCCAAATCAAGTACACCGACGACAAAAACAAAGGCGACCAGACCTGTAAATAACTTATTGGGTAAAAACAGAAACAAACACAACAAACTCTCCAACACACTCACTCCAACACACACACACACACACACACACACACACACACACACACACACACACACACAAACTTACCACACCAATAGCGATTAGGTAAAAGAAACCAGTAGAAAAGATCCACAACAACAAGACAACAAAGAAAAAAACAGCAACAACAGCATAAGGAACAACACGACAGGAGGAAACAAACACTTGTAACATCCCGAAAGAAAACAATGAAACAAACAAATCTCAAACAACAAACTGTGTAGGAATAAAACACCACCACCACCACCACCACCAGCCTCACCACGTATCACCACCACCACGGCGATCACCGCCACTAACACATCCACTCTATTCACCACCACCACTACAATGATGACCTAAATCACTATCACCACTCCCATCATCACCACAACCACCGTCACAGACTCCACCATTATCCGCCCCACTACCAACATCTTTACCAAATCCTCTTCCTCCCTTCCTTTTTACTTCTTTTCCTCATTCCTTCCTTCGTTTCTCCCTCCCTCCCTCATTTCCTCCCTCTCTTCATACTTCAACTTTTTCTTCTTTCCACTTTTTTCTCAATCTTTTTTCACTCTTATTCTTCCCCTTCCTTTTCTTTATTTTTTTCTTACCCTCGCTTCCCTTTTCCTATTTCCCTTCTCTTCTATTCCTCCTTTCTTCATACGTACACATATTCTCCCTTCCAATACACTGCTTCCTCCTCCTTCGAGTACTAGATAAACGCGGCTTTGCCTATGTTGTTTCTCTCTGATAAGGGGCAAGAAGGTGGAGGAGGAGGAGGAGGAGGAGGAGGAGGAGGAGGAAGTGGAGGAGAAGGAGGGTGGAAAAACAGACAAGAGGAGGATGAAGAGGATCATGGAGGAGGAAGTATATGCAGAGGCAGAAAGAAAGATAAAAGGGAGATGAGCTCCGTATTGAGGGAGATAAGAAGGTGGACATAAAGAGGTAGGAAGATAAGGAAGGGTCGAGGAGATGTGTGGGAGAGTGGGAGAACAGTGGGAGAGTGGGAGTGGAAGGAGTGAGATAAAAAAAGCAAATAAATGGATAGATGAATAAGGAAGAAAAAGAAAAAAATAATAAATGTTATATTCAATGGGTGAGTAGTTTGTAGTGTTGTGTTTCAGAGAAGAAGAAAATGAAGGAAAGAAGAGAGGAAGAAAAGAGAAGAATAAAAATGGATAGGACTGAATGGGTATTTTATTATGCTCGTCGGAGAAGATTTTAGGGACAGGAAGGAGGAAAGAGGAGAAAGTAGAAGAAAACAAAACCGAAAAGAAGGAACATCCTGTCAATGAAAAAAAAAAGATATGAAAAAATAGATAAGGAATGAGGAGAAAAACAATAAATCAAACTATGAAATGGAGAAAACTTATTTTTGTAGAGAAGAGGAACTAAGAAAAGGAGAAAATGAGAGGAAACATAATGAGGAAAAGAAGGAATGACTAAACGGGAAGAAAAACGTTAAAGAAAAAAAGGAACGTTGAATGGGTGGTGTTTGAGGGAGAAGAGTAAAAGAGGAAGAGATAAAAATGAATAGCTGTTTTTTTCTAAGATGATTATTTAAAGGAAGGGCAGGAAGGAATTGGGAAGGAAGAGGAAGTGAAAAGTGATGTGTCATTATCGTAGATTGTACTTGGGAGGAAAAAAACTGGGAAAATATACGAAGAGAAAATATGTGGAGGACAAATACGGAGGAAAAAACGTAAGGAAAATGTACGAGAAAAAATGAAAGGCAATAATATGGTAAGAAAAAAGTCAGGGTAAGAAGAAATGGAAAAAAAGAAAATGATAAACTAGATACTTGGAAAATTAGAAGAAAAAGTGGGTAAAATTGTAAGGAATCGAAAAAAATAAAGAGGAAACCTGAGGGGAAAAGGAAATGAAGAGAGGAAGAGGAAACATGGGGAAGGGAAATGAGCCGAAATTTGTGCAGGAGAATGATGGTGGGATGAGGAAGGGAAATGTGACGGGCCGCTTCTGTAAACTGTACTGAGATGGAGATGCTGAGGAGGAGAGCATGGCTGAAAGGGGCGAGGAGTGGAAAAGGGAGAGTCATGAATATGAAGGAGAACGCAGCAGAGGGAAAAAGCGGGAAGGAGAGAGAATGGGAAGATGACTGTTGGAAATTGGGAGGAAGGGGGAGAAAGGGGGGGAAAATAATTGCGGAGAGGGAAGAAGGAATAGGAAGGCAAGGGGAAAAGGAAGGGACACATACAAAAAGGGAGAAGATAATGAGTAGAAAAGAGGAAAAGAAAATAGCAAACGAAGACAGAAATAGGATTTTTTTTTTAATTCAACAGTGAGATGAGAATAAAAAGTGATAGACTATAGAATAGAAGGAAACAAAAGGAAAAGAGAGGACTAAGGGAGAGGGGATGGAAAACACCTATGAAGGGAGTGAAAGAAGAGGTGAGGAAAAACGAGGGAGAAGAGGTAAAGAGTGAAAGGAAAAGGGAGAAGAGAAAAAGAGGGGACACGAAAAATTGTGAATGGGCGGATAAAGAAAAGAGGAAATGGATAAAAAGGAAAAGAATGATGAAGAAAAGAATGAAACGAAAAACGGGAAAATGAGAAAGTGGAGCGGAGGGGAGGGGGAGCAGAGAAGAGAGAGAGAGAGAGAGAGAGAGAGTGAGAGAGAGAGAGTGAGAGAGAGAGAGAGAGAGAGAGAGAGAGAGAGAGAGAGAGAGAGAGAGAGAGAGATGGAGATGAGCCAACCCCATCTCTCTCTCTCATACTAATACTGAAAATAATGATTAAGAATAACAAAGAATTAAGGTTCAATCATCATTATCATTATTACTATTGCTATTATTATCTTCATGTTTCCTTCCATTTGTTTCCTTTCTTCCCTATCGCTGTCCTTAACCTTCCTTTCCCCTTAATCCTTCTTCCTTTTCCTCTTCCTCTGCCTTGTAATTTCTTCTCTTCCTTAATCTTTTTTTTTCCTTTTTACCTCTTTTTCCCTTCCCTTTCTCTCTCACAGTAATACACACTCGAACACACACATCCTTTATCTTCTTCACTTTCCTCTTTTCCTTCTCCTCCTCTCCCTGTATCCTCCTAGACGGAAGGATACAGAGTGGGAGGTGTATATATATATATATATACATATATATATATATATATATATATATATATATATATATATATATATATATATATATATATATATATATATATATATATATATATATATATATATATATATATATATATATATATATATATATATATATATATATATATATATATATATATATAGTTTATTCTCTATGTCTCTTTCCTTCCTCTTCCTCCTCGTCCTCCTCCTTATTGCATGCTGGTGGGAGATAAAAATATTTCTCTCCCGATTGCATTCCTTGTTTCCTCGTTCAAAGGTGAATAAGGAACAAAGGAATGGAGGGGAGAACAGGAATAGAAGGAAAGACAGAGACATAGAAAGGGGAAGGAAAGAAGGCAAAGATCAGGAAAGGGAAGAGTAATTGAGGGAAGGAAGAGAAAGATGGGAAAAGAAAGGGAGGAGAAGGCATTGAGGGAAGAAGGGAGGATGAGGGAAGAGAAAGAGAAAGGGAAGGACTCAACAAAGGAAGGAAAAGAGAGAAGGGAAGAGGGCCGGATGAGAGAATGGAAGAATAAAGAAAAAGGTAGATGAGAGAAATAAAGAAAAGGAAGAAAGGATGAGGAATTAAAAGGGAAAAGAAGGTGAAGGAAAGGGAGGGATGGAAATAAGGAGAAAGAAGGGAAGAGAAGGGAAGAGGAAGGATAAGGGAGGGAATAAAGACCAAGGAAGTGAAGAGCAGAACGAAGCTCTCTCTCTCTCTCTCTCTAATTCATCCTTTATTCCTTCCCTCATTCTTTTTCTTTCCTTCCTTCCTTATTTATTTATTCATGTGTTTTCTCCAATGAGTTGCTTCCCATTTTCTTCCCCACTACTCTGATCTCTTCCTTTATTTCTCTTTTTTTCTTTCTTTTTGTCGTCTTTCCTCTTTTCTTCCTTTCTTACACATGCATTTATTTTCTCGTTTCTTATTTTGCCTACTTATCCCGCATTTCTGCCTTCCACTTGTTTTTTTCTTCTATTTTGTTTTGATTTTGTTCTTGTAACTCGTTTCTTCTTCCATCTCCTCTTCATTTTTTTACATTGTCGCTGTTCCATTCTCCTTTCCTTCTTCCGTTTTCCTCTTCTCCTTTGTCTTCCTTCCTCCTCCCATATCCTTTCTTTTTTACGTGCTTTCATTCTACTCTGTCCTTTTCATCCCATTACCAATTCCATTTATTTCTATTTACTTTTTTCGGTAATCATTTTTCTTCTTTTTTTTTTACAGACGAAGTCAGTTTTGTTCCTGTGTTCTTCTGTTTGTTTTAATTCTTAATTATTTTTTATTATTTATCCTCGCTCAGAACACGCGTGGCCAAGAAGATATATATATAGGTGGATAGGAAGACAGACAGACATTCTTTAAACAAATTACTAACGCATTTTTTTTGTTTTATTTCAGGTAAGAGAACAGCGATTGGTGATAATAGTAAGTCATTATTATTATTATCATTATTGCTATTATTATTTTTATTATCATTATCATTATTATCTTCATCATTACGGCAACGGCTTCAAAAGCATTAGCATAATACAAATATTTTATAAAACTCATTGTAGTAGTAGTAGTAGTAGTAGGAGTAGTAGTAGTAGTAGTAGTAGTAGCAGTAGTAGTAGTAGTAGTAGTAGTAGTAGTAGTAGTAGTAGTAGTAGTAGTAGTAGTAGTAGTAGTAGTAGTAGTAGTCGTAATAATAGTAGTAGTAGTAGTCTGTCTGTAGTGTAGTCTGTAGTCTGTAGTAGTCTGCCACGACGTGACTGTGGAACCCATGCTGCTCCTCTGCAAGGCGAACACTCTCGCCAGACGCACCGCTAATGTTTCTGAACGAAGCACGAGTGGATGTTAGCGCCAGAGGGTTTTGACCTGGGACAAAGGGCATATTTTGACATAAGGATCTTTGATCCC
The DNA here is from genome assembly GCF_024679095.1 of Eriocheir sinensis. NCBI lineage: Eukaryota > Metazoa > Arthropoda > Malacostraca > Decapoda > Varunidae > Eriocheir > Eriocheir sinensis. The sequence goes on from NW_026111958.1 coordinate 222,655, forward strand.
ATGGCCCATTGCCACAGAGACCTGACCCTTGATGCAGCCCACAGAAGAAACGAACAAGAGAAGAACAGAGCATATGAAGAAAGAACACAGAATGTGGACCAGGGCTCCTTCACCCGGTAGTATTCACGACGGCAGAGGGATGGGACCATAGGGCGCAGAGCTTCATGCAAGACTCGCTGAAACACTGGCGGATAAGAAACAAAAGCCAAGAAGCAGTGTGGTCGCCTGGATGAGATACAGGCTGTCCTTCTCCCTCCTGAGGTCAACCTTGGTCTGCCTGAGAGGATCCAGGTCACCTGCACCCAAAACCAACCGCATTGCTGACCTGGACTTTGAGGCGACGGTGGTTGATAGTCGTATCAACCACAAGCTCTGTTAGCTTAAAAATAAAATATTTAGTAAAGTTTGTAATATTAAATAAAGATGGTTGTCGGCCACAGTCATTGGCGGGGTAAATAATGAATTGCTTTGTGAAAGAATGTGAGAGAATATACCGCTCACAACACAACTCTAATAGATGGAGGCCCGTAATAAAAAAAGTTGTAGTAGTAGTAGTAGAGGTAGTAGTAGTAGTAGTAGAAGTAGTAGTAGTAGTAGTAGTAGAAGTAGTAGTAGAAGTAGTAGTAGTAGTAGATAGTAGTAGTGGTAGTGGTAGTAGTAGTAGTATTAGTAGTAGCAGTAGTCGTAATAATAGTAGTAGTTGTAGTAGTAGTAGTAGCAGAAGTAGTAGTAGTGGTAGTAGTAGTAGTAGTAGTAGTAATAGTGGTAGTAGTAGTAGTAGTAGTAGACCTGACCCTTGATGCAGCCCACATAAGAAACGAACAAGATAAGAACAGAGCATATGAAGAAAGAACACAGAATGTGGACCAGGGCTCCTTCACCCCGGTAGTATTCACGACGGCAAGAGGGATGGGACCAAGGGCGCAGAGTTTACGCAAGACTCACGAAACACTGGCGGATAAGAAACAACAGCCAAGAAGCAGTGTGGTCGCCTGGATGAGATGCAGGCTGTCCTTCTCCCTCCTGAGGTCAGCCTGGTCTGCCTGAGAGGAACCAGGTCACCTGCACCCAAAACCACCCGCACTGCTGACCTGGACTTGAGGCGACGGTGGTTGATAGTCATCAACCACAAGCTCTGTTAGCTTAAAAATAAAATATTTAGTGAAGTTTGTAATATTAAATAAAGATGGTTAAGCGGCCACAGTCATTGGCGGTGGGACCAATGAATTGCTTTTGTGAAAGGATATGAGAGAATATACCGCCCACAACGCAACTCTAATAGATGGAGGCTAGTAGTAGTAGTAGTTTACAAAAAAGTAGTAGAGAGGTAGTAGTAGTAGTAGTAGTAGTAGTAGTAGTAGTAGTAGTAGTAGAAGCAGCAATAGTAGCAATAGTAGTAGTAACAGTAATAGCGGTAGTTATTGTTGTAGTAGTAATATCAGCACTAGCACATATAGTGGTAGAGTAGTAGTGCGCGGTGGTGGTAGCGAAGCAAATGGAGATGGAGGAAGAAGAAGGGAGAGGGGAGGAGGAGAGAGTGAGTGAAGTTTTAGGAAGAAATGGACGGAGGGGAAGAAGAAGGCGGAGGAGGAAGAGGAGGGTGGAGGAACAATCAACGAGAGAGAGAGAGAGAGAGAGAGAGAGAGAGAGAGAGAGAGAGAGAGAGAGAGAGAGAGAGAGAGAGAGAGAGAGAGAGAGAGAGAGAGAGAGAGAGAGAGAGAGAGAGAGAGAGGAGAGAGAGAGAGAAAGGTAATCAACGAATTACTTTTAAAATATATATGCCCGTTCATTACTTATTAAAATATTTTTTGTTTATTCTTCATTTAGCGTTTGATTACGTGTTCATTTATAATCTTTACTCTGGTTTATATTTATCAATTTATTTTCAATGTCAACTGTATCTCAGATCGCAACCTTAACAACATCACGAGCAAATAACCAAACGAAAAGGAAGAAAATGAAGAGAAATAATAAAATTGGTAATGAACGGATAAAAATGGAGAGTTTCATAAAAGGAAAAACAAGAAGTATCTCAGGTAAGATTCATCGATTTCCATTCGCCCTGTCCTCCGCGGCATTATTTGTGTCTTTTACTTCATACATTTATTCACCGCCAGCCCCTCGCGACCCACAACATAAAAGAAAAAACATTGACTTATTATTTTTTTTTTGTAACTCAATATGAAAGCAGTACTGTGTATGCTCTCTCTCTCTCTCTCTCTCTCTCTCTCTCTCTCTCTCTCTCTCTCTCTCGATGAGTGACAATAGATCCTGCTATCGGTGAGCCTCCAGTCCTCCTCCTCCTCCTTTACTTTTCCTCTCTTCCCTTCCCGTCTTTCCCTTTCCCTTCTGCACTTTCTCTTCTTCCTTCCCCTGTGTTTTTTTTCTCAACATTTTCCTCCTCCTTTTCGTCTTTCATTCCTCTATTCCTCTCCTCGCTCTTTCCTTTACCTTGCTCTCTCTTTTCCTCTTGCTCATCCCCAAACGCTTCTTTTTTTTCCCTAGTGTCTTCCATTTGTCTATTCCTCCTTCCATTGTCATCTTCCTCCTTTCCTTATCCCCCATTCCGTCATCCTTCCTTAACCTTGATCTCTTCCTCTCTTCCTTACACTACCATTTTCTTCCTTCCTTTAACTTTCCCTTTTCTCTCCGTATTTATCTGTTTTCTTTTTACAGTCCAGGAGCAGCTCAAGGGTAAAAAATAATGATGAGAAAAATGACCGCTAATCACTGACCCTTTATCTTTATTTTATCTTTTCATTTTTTCTCTCTTCTTTTCCTTGCTCTTATTTCTCTCCCTTCCTTATTTTCCCTCAATAACTTCCTGCCTACTCTCCTTCCCTTCCTTCTCCTCTCCCCTCCCTACTTTCTTCCCTTCCCTTCCCTCTTCCTTCTTTCCTTCCCTTTCCTTTTTCCCTCCATTCCTCCCTCCTATTCTTTCAGAGTGGTCATTTTCCTCCATAACTTCCTCCTTTTTTCTCCTTCCCTTCCTTTTCCTCTTCTCTCCCTTCCTTCCCCCACCCACTGACCCCTCCCCACACTGCCTCACCTCCGCCACACCCTGCATCAACAAGGACAGGTAGTTATACCTCTCCACCCTCTCTCTCTCTCTCTCTCTCTCTCTCTCTCTCTCCTTTAACTTAATATCAACTAGAGAAGAAATGCAACGTTTTAGACCTTCTGATTAATGTAAATCACTTAGGTTTGATGTAGACCACCTAGTCTTGACCATGTGGGGTCTGTGGTCCTGATTTTCTATGTAAATCTCTCTCTATCTCTCTCTCTCTCTCTCTCTCTCTCTCTCTCTCTCTCTCTCTCTCTCTCTCTCTCTCTCTCTCTCTCTCTCTCTCTCTTCCTCCTCCTGCTCTTCCAGGCATACAAATAATAACACAAATAACACATACTGGAAAATAAGGTTGAGATGAAGTAAAAGAAAAACGATATTAAGAAAAAGAAAAACAAAGCAAGCCCAAATATATAACAAAGACAAAAACAAAGAAAAGATACAACAACAACTGTGCCACACGCGGAGGAGAGGAAACATCACAGTTACAGGAAAGGAGAAAAGGATACCAACGGCGTGTAAGGAGAGGAAAAGGAGGAGGAAAAAGCAACTCGGTTAAGACACACGAGAAGGAGAAAAACCAAGGGAAGTGGAACAACACTAAGAGGAAAGGGAGCACATCCTCGTGTCAGCATCTGCTACGCACTGCCTCCCTCCATTCCCTTCCTTCCCTCCATTGCTCCCCATTCTTCCTAGCATTCCTCCCTCTCTTCATCTTTTCCTTCCTCTATTCTCTCCATCCTCACTTCTCTCCCTCACATTCCCTTCGCTCCTCCTGCCTCCATTCCCTCCCCCTGTCTCTCCATCCCTCTCTATCCTCTCCTTTCTCTTCCTCCTTCCTCGATTTGAATCCTTCCACTCCCTCAATCATATTCCTTCCCTTCATCTCTCTCTCTCTCTCTCTCTCTCTCTCTCTCTCTCTCTCTCTCTCTCTCTCTCTCTCTCTCTCTCTCTCTCTCTCTCTCTCTCTCCTCCCTTCCCTCTCCTTCCCTCCATTCCTCCTTTCTCCCTCCCTCTCTCCATCACTCCCTTCCCCCAACGCCCACCTCCCCACACACCTCCCTTCCCCGACACCTTCCCCCATTTCACCTTATCTTCAACTGCCTCCCCTCCCTCCCTCTCCATCCCCGTCCCTCCCTTCCCTAAAGGCCATCCCAGCCTCTCCTGCACACCTTTTCTTCCAACCTCACCTTATCTTCAACTGCCCTCCTCCCTTCTTCCTCTTCCATCCCTCCGTCCCTCCCTCTCCCTAGCTATCCCAGAGCTCTCCCTACACCGTTCTTCAGCCTCCACCTCCATCTCCTAGCGGGGGCAACACGTCCAGCAACAGCCACAGCAGGAACACAATATCGCACACGTAACGCAGCACTGCCATACCTGTACGCGCAACACCGGCAACGGAACCTGAACGCGGAGTGAGGCAGGGGCAGGGACAGGAAGGGAAGGGAAGGCAGGAGAGCGGAAAGATGTTACAGAATTAACTCCTGGAGTTTGGGATACAGTGATTGTGTGGTTTTGCGATCATGTACAGGGACCACTACTGTATACTCAGGCCCTCTCTCTCTCTGGTCTGGCTCTCCTACAAACACATGAGGTAAAGGCCGGTCATATGTCTAATTAAAGGTGTGTCTCCTGTACGTCTTTCCTCTTTTTTCTTATAAAATGGTGTGAGAAAATAAGGAGGAAAAAAAGAGGCACGTCATGTGTTTTGATTCTCCTGTGCCACACCCCCTCTCCCTCTCCACGAGGCTTGAATATATAAAGCTCTTTGATTGGCTGTCTGTCAATCACGTGATCAATGCTTTCCTCTTGTCCATTGATTTTTACACACACACACACACACACACACACACACACACACACATCAGCCGCACACGTATCGCCGATTCGCTGTTTTTACATAATTATAAGTGAAAAAGCAAGTTAGAAGTAATGCAATGCCGAGTTTATATGTGTGGGGAATATTTAGTGTAGAACAGCAACAAGATCTTCCGTGACGCGGGCTTGGCAGTGTTCGTGGCATAACCCTCTGTCGGCAGGAGAGCTCTGGTGGGGCTAGCTTCATTCGCTGCTTTCAGTGTGGCCTCCGGAGCTCCTCTCTCTCTCTCTCTCTCTCTCTCTCTCTCTCTCTCTCTCTCTCTCTCTCTCTCTCTCTCTCTCTCTCTCTCTCTCTCTCTCTGTCTCTCTCTCTCTCTCTCTCTCTCTCTCTCTCTCTCTCTCTCTCTCTCTCTCTCTCTCTCTCTCTCTCTCTCTCTCTCTCTCTCTCTCTCTCTCTCTCTCTCTCTCTCTCTCAGCGACAAAAGGATCTACTGATGTGGCTGACGAGTGTGTGTGTCAGTGAGTGGTAATGAGGTTGAGCTTATAAAGGCTTACCCACTGAGTGAATGACGAACTGACTTTTTTTTTTTTTTTACGTCGCGGTCTATTGTACCGGTGGGCTTCTTTGTTCTCAGTGCAGGGCTGATGGTTCCGGCCCCAACCAGCCTGTTCTACAGTGCAGAGTGTTTACAAGCGCCATTTCCCTTTCGACTGACTCCTGCTTGAGTTTTTTGCAACGTGATACTGATATTTTTTATTGTATGACTGACTGAGTTGTTTCTTTGCTAGAATTAAATGAATAAAATGATGGTGTTTCTTTTAAGCCAGACTGACTGACTGGTTAATTGATATGATTTGGACTGGAGTGACTGATGGATTTTTTTTTTATTGACTGACTTGCTGACATAAAAAAAAGTGTCTATGGATTGCAATGTTAGGGTAGGGGATGGGTTTATGAGTTGCTTCCTTGCATACTACCGGCCTTCGCAGACTTTCACGTTCTTGTGTTTCACCAACTCGGCGCATTGGCCCGATCCTGTGGTGGCAGGAACTATCACTGCGGCATTGGGCCAGACATCATGGATGTTACAGTTCACCTTCCAGGCGGCTCCTGTAGTATACCCATTACGAACGCCAGCCCAGAAGGGAGGATCAATTCATTGGTGGCTGGGTAAAATGACTAGCCTACAGGACCTCTGAAACAGTAAATTGCCTGACCAACGAAAATCAAACACTGAAAAAACAAAAAGTGGAATATAAATTTCGGATGCAAGTAGATGAGAAGACGAAAGAGAAAGGCGCACCCAGTGAAGGACCATGGTTGAGGCCGTGACGCTCAGAACGGAACGGCACGAACGGCCAGACCGAACGGAACGTGCTTTGTTTTTACTTCCATTTGTGTGTGGTGTGTGTGTGTGTGTGTGTGTGTGTGTGTGTGTGGTGTGTGTTGGGGGTAGCGTGGACACCATCCCAATAATAAGCAAGACGTACACGCTTTTTGGCCTCGGCGAAGTAAGTTTTTTTTCATGTTTTAAAACTCGTAGATTGCGGCACCCACAATATATATTTCTGATAACTGCAGCCCAGCCCCGGGCACCTGGTATTGAGGCGAGTGGTAAAACCAGTTAGGCATCGCCGCCTCCTGCAAGGGAGGCGGCATGTGGATGTGCAAGCCACCGGCGTGGAGGAGGCTGACCAGGAATTGTTCTCGGAGATCCCATAGGGAGGCATCGTCGGTGGCTGCAGTCGAGGTTCCTCCATGCTGCAAGGCGACCTGTAAGCCAGGCCCTCTGAAAGGAACCCAGGTGCGACGACGGCTTGAACGGTAGCATCGCAGAGGGCTGCAGCCTGTGGTGCAAACTGTTTGTCTGTCTAGTTCCGTTCAGCCACCGTGGGGCAATTTTCAAGTCGTCGTCGCCGCCTGGAGGTTCCTTTGAGGGTGCTCACAGGTCGCCTTGCAGCATGGAGGCTCACTGCGGCTACCACGACGTTAGCCTCCCAAGAGGATCTCTAAGAACAGTTCCTGGTCAACCACCTCTGCCGGTGGCTGGGGCTGCAGCCCGTGCCGCCTCGCCGTCTTGATCATTATTGGGATGCTGTCCCGCCCCATCCCCAACACACACACACACACACACACAAACACACACACACACACACACACACACACACACACACACACACACGCACACACAAACACAAACACACACACACACACACACACACACACACACACACACACACACACACACAGACACACACACAACCAGGTAAAGTAAAAACAAGAAACACATGTTACCTACAATATTCCGGCCAGGGTGAAAAAGACAAAAAAGACAAACTCCTTCCTCCTCCCTCCCCCTCACTCTCCCCAGATTAGATATCTGTGGATAGACAAGAGGGGTTAGGCCCATGTAGCTGCCTTGATTTCAACCGAGGAAAAACATTGCTTCTGTTCATTTCTTCCTCTCTCTCTCTCCTCTCTCATCTCTCTCTCTCATCTCTACCTCTCTCTCTCTCTCTCTCTCTCTCTCTCTCTCCTTCATTCTCTCCTTTCTCTCTCTCTCTTCCTCCTTCCCTCTCTCTCAATCCCTGAATTCCTCCTCTCTCCATCCTCCCTTCCCTAGCCCTTCCCCACCTATCCCCACCTTCTAACCCCTCATCTCATCTTCAACTGCCTCCTCCTTCCTAGCCATCCCAACCCTCTCCCTACACCCCTTCTCCTAGCCTCACCTCATCTCCTAGCAGGCACACGCCAGCAGCAGCCACAGCAGGAACACACACATGCTTGCCAACGCAAACACACTGTACGCGCACAACACCAGCAACGGAACCTCAACGTGAAGGGTGGGTGGCAGGAACAGACAGGAAGGAAGGAAGGGAGAGCCTGTGTGTAGTTTACGTCATGTACAGGATTACTATGCTCTCTGCCTCTCCCACTCTCTCTGTCTGGCTCTCACAAACACACAGGTAAGGCCAGTCCTTGTCTAATGTGTTTCCTCTAGCCTTCCTTTCGCATGGTGTGAGAAAATGGGGAGGAGCAGGGGCACGTCACAGTGTTTGAATCTCCCCTGGCAAGTCTCACTTGGAAACACTGACTGTGGCTGTCTGTCAATCACGTGATCACTGCTTTCTACTTTGCCCATTTGGTTACACACACACACACACACACACACACACACACAAAGGGTTCGCTGTTTTAAATAATTATAAGAGAAAAAAACAAGTATGAGTAATGCATGCCGAGTCTATGTATATGTGAGGTGGGGGAATATTGAGAGTGTGAAACAGCAACAAGACTCGTGACGCAGCAGCAGTGTTCGTGGTGCTTGCTTATCGGCGAGGCTCCAGGTGGGCTGCTTCTTCCTTTGCTTCAGTGGCCTTCCAGGCTCTCTCTCTCTCTCTCTCTCTCTCTCTCTCTCTCTCTCTCTCTCTCTCTCTCTCTTTTCCTCTCTCTCTCTCTCTATTCCTCTCTCTCTCTCTCTCTCTCTCTCTCAACGACACGGGGTTCTACAGTGGCTGAAGCAGTGTGTGTGTGTGTGTGTGTGTGTGTGTGTGTGTGTGTGTTTTAATGAGGGCTGAGGTGACTGGCTGAACTGATAATAACAACGACTGACTGAGTGAATGACAGACATTGACTGACCCTGATGAGTTTTTTAGAATGACTTTTTTTTTTTTTTTTTGTTAGTATGACTGACTGAAGGTTTGAATGCAGATTCGTGAATGATGTGTTTTTGTGACGGCCCAGCTGATATGTTTTGACTGAATGTCTGATTGACTGATAAAATAAATATTAGAAAAGTTATTGGACAGTGATGTTAGGTAGGTTTCATAGCGCTGCCTTGTATATACCCACCGGCTCTTGCAGACTCCTTACGTTCTTTTGTTCTTGTGTTCATCTCCGGCGCGGTCCCTGGGCCTGTGGTGGCAGGAACCTATCACCGCGTGGCACTGGGTAGCGTGACATCAGAGTGCCACAGTCTACCCTTCCAGGCGGCCCTGGGTGATATGCCATTTATCGGCCAGCCGGAAGGGGATAAACAACTGGTGGCTGCGCGCCGACTAGCCTCACCTCCAGACCCGAAACGGTAACCGCCCGACCATCGAATAACGGGTATTATTTTGCTGTTTCCCCGTCTCACAGCGGTGCCTCACACACTTCTCGTCTGGTATCTCATATTTTATGCATTTTGAACCCCATATTGTGCGTTTGCAAACTGCTAGAAACGCCGTAGCGATTTTTGAAAAGTCAGTTTCTTTTTGGCCGCTTCGGGACGGAATGAGGTGGAAGCGTAGCATCCAGGGGGTGTTACGTTAGCCTGGCGGTTGGGTTATGTCAGGGTTAAGTTGAGTAGTTTGCGTCTGTATTCGACGCGCAGTGTGGGGCTGCGACGGCGGAGGATGGGACATGACGGCGGCGGCACGGTACGCGGGCCAATGTTGCGACAAATATCTCCTCGCGAAATAAGTCGCTTCATGCTGTTTCACCATGCATGCGTGCCGGGGAATACACAGCAGGAAAAACATTAATTTGCCTGGTTATGTTCTGTTTGTCCGCTTGTAGTCTTTGTGAGCAGTGGTAAAATACAGAAACAGTAAACAAATTAGAACTCTCTGCCGGATATTTTTGCGGTGGCGGCGACGGATGCTGTAGGCCTGAAAATCTCTCATTTTTGTATTAGTGATTTAATGGGAAGGCCGACTTCTGCCCCCACACTTTGCGCAAATTGTCGAATAAGCTTAAACTACCGAAACCTCCCTTGGCTGTAAACCAGCTTTCCAACCGCTAACTGAGGAAACTCCCACTCGACTCCCCTGGGTGTTACGCTCTCCCTCTAACACCCACCCCTTGCTCCCCGAGGCGGCCATCAAGGAATCTCAATAACTTTTAAAATCGCTGGCGGCGTTTCCTGGCGATATGCGACGCACATATATGGGGTTCAAAATGTTTAAAATAATGAGAGCCAACCGGTGAGAGGTGTGAGAAGCACCGCTAATGAGACAGAACAAAAGTAATATAATACCGAAAAACACCTAACACTGAAAAACGAAAGAATAATACATAAACTTCCGAATACAGAAGAAACACGAAGAGAAAAAGGCGCACCCAGTGAGAACTGCGGTCCGGAAGCCGCGACGGCCGTGAACGTGAACAGCACCGAAGCTGACAGGACCAAAACGGAACGAGAAAGAAACTGAACGGAACAAAACCGTTTGCGTCCAGGCACATTGCTTGGCAGAAACCCGGGGCGCGTTGGCGGCGGCGGTGGGTACCCACTGCTGAGGACGCCAGCCCCCACGGGAGGCCACGCACTAAAGGGTCACTCCTGCGGGGGCCACGCCTGGGCGTCCTCCCTACAAGGGGCCACGCCTGGTCATCGTCCAAAAACCCCTGAAAAGGTCATCCTCCAGCAGCCGCACTGAAGAGTCATCGTCCAAGGGCCACGCCCTGAAGGTCATCCTCCAAAGGGCCACGCCTGAAGGGGTCATCCTCCAAAGCAGCCACGCCCTGGAAGGGGAGTCATCCTCCGAGGGCCACGCCCTGAGAGGGTCATCCTCCAAGGGGGCCCACGCCCTGAAGGGTCATCCTCAAAAAGAATGCCACGCCCTGAAGGTCATCCTCAAAGAGGCCCACGCCCTGAGGTCATCGCCAAAGGCCACGCCCTGAAGGGGTCATCCTCCGGCAGCCCACGCCCTGAAGGGTCATCCTCCAAAGGGCCACGCACAGAGAACCTGTTCCAGAGGCCTCTCCTTGTTGAAAGGTTCCCCCAACTGTTAGCCGCCACTTCCACCAATGTCTCCCATTCAAGTCGTCGCCGCCGCCAGAAGTTCCGTTCGAAAAGGCTTCACTCTACAGGCGGCACTGCAACAGGAGGACTAGATGCCTCCCACCACAATGTTTCTCCCTCTGCCAGGCGCTTGAAGAAAACTCTTGGTTCAAGGAGGACTGAATTGCCTCCACCACGATGTTTGCCTCCCTCTGGGCGCTCGAGAAAGAGCTCTCTGGTTCAGGAGACTAGATGCCTCCACCACGTCATTTGCCTCCCTCTGGAGCGCTCCGAAGAAAAGAGCTTTCTTGCTTCCAAGGACTGAATTGCCTCCCACCACGATGTTTGCCTCCCTCTGAAGCTTGCTCAAAAGAGCTCTTGAGTTCGAGGAGGACTCGATTGCCTCCCACCACGATGTTTGCTGCCTCCTCTGTGAAGCACTCGGCTCTTGCTTCAAAGAAGCTGGGTGCCTCCCACCACGATGTTTGCCTCCCTCTGGGGCGCTGAAAAAGTTCTTGCTTCAAGGAGGACTGAATTGCCTCCACCGATGTTTGCCTCCCTCTGAGAGCGCTCCGAAGAAGAGCTCTTGTTTCAAGGAAGGACTCGGTGCCTCCCACCACGATGTTTGCCTCCCTCTGGAGGCACGCTCAGCTCTTGCTTCAAGGAAAACTCATTGCCTCCCACCACGATGTTTTGCCTCCCTCTGGAGGCTTGCTCAAACTCTTGCTTCCAAGGAGGACTGAATTGCCTCCCACCACGATGTTTGCCTCCCCTCTGGGCTTGCTCGAAAAGCTCTTGGGTTTCAAGGAGGTTCGATTGCCTCTCCCACCACGATGTTTGCCTCCCCTCTGGAGGCGCTCGAAGAAAGAAGAGCTCTTGCTTCAAGGAGGACTCGGTGCCTCCACACGATGTCTTGCCTCCCTCTGGGCGCTCGAAAGATGGCCTGATCCCAGCCACGCAGTAACTAGCCTGCAGTTCGTACCAGGGGGGCAGGGGTGCTGGAGGTCCCGGCGATGCCCTGGCAGGCCGCTGTCGCCGGCGCCTCAGCCACACAGAGCCCAGGGCACAGTCTGCACTTTGTTGAAGATTCCATATCGTAGATATTCATTATGTGTACGTGTTTCAATACAAAAATTACTTCGCTTGAGGCTGAGGCGGCGTGTTAAGGTGTTCTTCAATAATGAGATGGAGCCCGCCCCGGCAACACACACAGTCAGGCACACACACACACACACAAAGGTAAATGTGAACAAGAAACGTGTTACCTCTTCATCTTCCCTGCCATGAAGTAACAAGACAAACAAAGACTAAACTCCTCTACTCCCTTCTCTCTCCCTCTCTCTCCTCTCATCTCCTCCTCCCCTCACTGTCTTCCCTCATCCTTTTTCACTCCCTTCTCTCCTCCCTTCACTCCTTCTCTCATCCCTCCTCCTCCCCTCACTGCCGTCTCCATCATTTCCTCCCTTCTCTCCTCCCCTCACTCCCTTCTCATTTCCCTCCTCCCCTCACTCCCTTCTCTCTCTCCCTCCTCCCTTCTCTCATCCCCTCCTCCCCTCCCACTCCCTCTCTCATCCCCTCCTCCCTCCACTCCCCTCTCGCATCCCTCCTCCCCTCACTGCCTTCTCTCATCCTTTCCTCCTTCTCATCATCCCCTCCTCCCCTCACTGCCTTCTTTCATCCTTTTTTCATTCCTTCTCTCATCCCTCCCCCCACTGCCTTCTCTCATCCCTCTTCTCCTCACTGGCCTTCTCTCATCCCCTCCTCCCCTCACTGCCTTCTCTCCTCCCTCCTCCCCTCACTGCCTTCTATCATCCCCTCCTCCCCTCACTGCTCTCTCTCCTCATCCCCTCCCTCCCCTCATTGCCTTCTCTCATCCCTCCTCCCCTCTTGTTGCCTTCTCTCATCCCCTCCTCCCCTCACTGCTTCTCATCCCCTCCTCCCCCCCTCCTCTCTTCTCTCATCCTCTCCTTCCCCTCACTGCCTTCTATCATCCCCTCCTCCTTCTCCCAACCCTCTCCTCACTTCTCTCATCCCCTCCTCCCCTCCTGCCTTCTCTCATCCCCTCCTCCCTCACTGCCTTCTCTCATCCTCTCCTCCCCTCCTGCCTTCCTCTCATCCCCTCCTCCCCACACTGCCTTCCTCTCATCCCCTCCTCCCCTCTCTGCCTTCTCTCCCATCCCCTCCTGCCTTCTCTCTCATCCTCTCCCTCCCCTCACTGCCTTCTCTCATCCCATCCTCCCTCACTCCTTCTCTCTCACCTTCTCTCATCCCTCCTCCCCTCACTGCCTTCTCTCATCCCCCCCTCCCCTCACTGCCTTCTCTCATCCCCTCCTCCCCCCACTGCCTTCTCTCATCCCTCCTCCCCTCACTGCCTTTCCCTCCCTCTGCCTTCTCTCATACCATCACTGCCTTCTCTCATCCCCTCCTCCCCCCTCACTGCTCTATCATCCCCCTCCTCCCCTCACTGCCTTCTCTCCTCCCCTCCTCCCTTCTCTCCTCCCTCCTCACTCCTTATCTCATCCCTCCTCCTCTCCTCCCCTCTCTCCCCTCCTCCCTCAGCTCCTCTCTCCCATCCCCTCATCCCTTCACTCCCTTCTCTCATCCTTTCACTCCCTTCTATCATCCCCTCCTCCCCTCACTGCCTTCTTTCATCCTTTCATTCCCTTCTCTCATCCCCTCCTCCCCCCACTGCCTTCTCTCATCCCCTCCTCCCTCACTGCCTTCTCTTTCATCCCCACTGCCTTCTCCTCCCTCCTGCCTGCTCTTCTCATCCCCTCCTCCCCCACTGCCTTCTCCTTCATCCCTCCTCCCCTCTGCTACCTTCTCTCATCCCCTCCTCCCCCCACTCCTGACTTCTCTCTGTCCCCTCCCTCCCCCACTGCCTTCCATCCCTCCTCCCCTCACTGGCTCTTCTCTCATCCCTCCTCCCCTCCTGCCTTCCTCATCCCTCCTTCTCTCATCCCCTCCTCCCCTCCTGCCTTCTCTCCTCCTCCCTCCTGCCTTCTCCTCTCCTCATCCTCCTCCCCTCACTGCCTTCTCATCCCCTCCTGCCTTCTCTCATCCCCTCCTCCCTTCACTCTGCCTTCTCTCCTCCCCTGCTGCCTTCTCTCCTCTCCCTCCTGTTCCCCTCACTGCTCTTTCTCCCCCACTGCCCCCTCATCTGCCTCCTCCCCCTACTGCCTTCTCATCATCCCTCACCTGTCTTCTCTCATCCCCTCCTGTCCCCTCACTGCCCTTCTCTCCTCCTCCTCCCTCACTGCCTTCTCCTCTCCTCCCCTCACTGCCTTCTCTCATCCCCTCCTCCCCTCCTGCCTTCTCTCATCCCCTCCTCCCTTCACTGCCTTCTCTCATCCCCTCCTATCCTCTGCCTTCCTCTCATCCCCCTCATCCCTCACTGCCTTCTCTCATCCCCTCCTCCCCTCTGCTCCTTCTCTCATCCCTCTCCTCCCCTCCCCTCTCATCCCCTCCTCCCCTCCCACTCCCCCTCTCTCAACCCTCCCTCCCCTCCTGCCTCTCTCATCCTTTCACCCTCCATCATCCCTCTCTCATCCCCACCTTCTGTCCCTTTCATTTCCCTTCTCTCATCCCCTTCTGTCCCTCCCCCACTGCATTCTCTCATCCCTCCTCCCCTCACTGCCTTCTCTCCTCCCCTCACTCCCTTCTCTCCTCCCCCACACTCCCTTCTCTCATCCCTCCTCATCCTCCTCCTCTCATCCCTCTCTCATCCCTCCTCCCCTCACTCCCTCTTCTCATCCCCCTCCTCCCCCTCACTGCCTTCTCTCATCCTTTCACTCCTTCTATCATCCCCCTCCTCCCCTCCCTTGCCTTCTTTTCATCCTTTCATTCCCCTTCTCTCATCCCCTCCTCCCCCTGACTGCCTTCTCTCATCCCCTCCTCCCCTCCCTGCCTTCTCTCCCCTCCTCCCCCTCCCTGCCTTCTCTCATCCCCTCCTCCCTCCCACTGCCTTCTCTTCATCCCCCTCCTCCCCTCACTGCCTTCTCATCCCCTCCTCCCCTCCTGCCTTCTCTCATCCCTCCTCCCCCCACTGCCTTCTCTCATCCCCTCCTCCCCTCCTGCCTTCTCTCACCCCTCCTCCCCTCACTCATGCCTTCTCTCATCCCTCCTCTCCTCCCCTCTTTGCTCTTCTCTCATCCCTCCCTCCTCCCCACTGCCTTCTCTCCCTCCCCTCACTGCCTTCTCTCACATCCCCTCCTCCCTGCCTTCTCTCATCCCCTCCCCTCTGCCTCTCATCCCCTCACTGCCTTTCTCTCGCCCCTCCTCCTTCACTGCCTTCTCCTTCCTGCCTTCTCTCCCCCTGCACTGCCTTCTCTCCTCCCCTCCTCCCCTCACTGCCTTCTCTCATCCCTCCTCCCCCCACTGCCCCTTCTCTCATCCCCCTCTCTTCTCTCATCCCCTCACTTGTCTTTTTCTCCCTCCCTCCCCTCCACTTCCCTGCCTTCTCTCCTCCCTCCTCCCTCCTGCCTTTCTCTCCTTCTCCTCCCCTCACTGCCTGCTCTCATCCCTCCTCCCCTCACTTCTGCTCTTCTCTTCTCATCCTCTCCTCCCTTCACTGCCTTCTCTCATCCTCCCTCCTCACTCCTGCCTTCTCATCCCCTCCCTCCCCTCACTGCCTTCCTCTCATCCCTCCTCCCTCACTGCCTTCTCTCATCCCCTCCTTCCCCTCACTGCCTCATCCTCCTTCCCTCACCTTCTCATCCCCCTCTCCTCCCTCCTGCCTTCTCGTCCTCCTCCGCCTCACTGCCTTCTCTCATCCCCTCCTCCCCTCCTGCCTTCTCTCCCTCCTCCCTCCCCCACTGCCTTCTCTCATCCCTCACTCCCCTCTGCCTCCTCTCTCCCTCCTGCCTTCTCTCATCCTCCTCCCTCACTGCCTTCTCCTCCTCACTGCCTTCTCTCACTGCCCTTCTCTCTCCCCTCCCCTCTGCCTTCTCCTCCCCTCCACTGCCTTCTCTCATCCCCTCCTCCCCTCACTGCCTTCTCTCCCTCCCCTCACTGCCTTCTCTCCTCCCTCTCCACCCTTCTCTCATCCCTCCTTCCCCTCACTCACCTTCTCTCTCCTCCTCCCCTCTGCTCTTCTCTCATCCCCTCCTCCCCTCCTGCCTTCTCTCCTCCTCTGCCTTCTCATCCCCCCCTCCCCTGCCTCCTCCCCCTCCTGCCTTCTCTCATCCCCTCCTCCCCTCACTGCCTTCTCTTCCCATCCTCCCTCACTGCCTTCTCTCATCCCCTCCTCCCCTCCCTTCTCTCCCTCTCATCCCCTCACTGCCTTCTCTCATTCCCCCTCCCCCTCCTGCCTCTCTCCTCCCCTCTTCCCCTCCTCCCCACTGCCTCTCTCTCATCCCCCACTGCCCTTCTCATCCCCCCCTCCCCTCACCTTCTCTCTCCTCCTCCCCCTCACTGCCTCTAATCCCCTCCTCCCCTCACTGCCTTCTCTCATCCCCTCCCTTCTCTCCCTCACTTGCCTTCTCTCATCCTCTCCTCTCCCCTCACTGCCTTCTCATCCCCTCCTCCCTCTCACTGCCTTCTCTCATCCCTCTCCTGCCTTCTCTCATCCTCCTCCCCTCACTCTTTCTCTCATCCCCTCACTGCCTTCTCTCATCTCCCCTCCTTCCCTCACTGCCTTCTCTTCTCCCCTCACTGCCTTCTCTCCTCCCCACTGCCTTCTCTCCTCCCTTCACTGCCTTCTCCCCTCCCTCACTGCCTCTCTCCTCCCCTCACTGCCTTCTCTCCTCCCCTCCTCCCCATTGCCTTCTCTCATCCCTCCTCCTCACTGCCTTCTCTTCCCCTCCCCTGCCTTCTCTCATCCCCTCCTCCTCCTCACTGTCTTCTCTCATCCCTCCTCCCCTCACCTGCCCCTTCTCCTCCCCTCACTGCCACTCTCTCATCCCCTCCTCCCCACTGCCTTATCTCCTCCCCTCACTGCCTTCTCTCATCCCCTCCTCCCCTCACTGCCTTCTCTCCTCCCCTCCTGCCTTCTCTCATCCCCTCCCTCCCCTCACTGCTCTTCTCTCTCCCTCCCCTCCCCTCTGCCTTCTCCTCCCCCCACTCTCCCCATCCCTCTCCCCTCACTGCCTTCTCTCATCCCCTTCTCCCTCCTGCCTTCTCTCATCCCCCTCCCTCCCCCACTGCTCTCCTCATCCCCTCACTGCCTTCTCTCATCCCCTCCTCCCTCACTGCCTTCTCTCATCCCCTCCTCTCCTTCTCTCATCTCTCCCCTCTGCTTCTCTCTCTCATCCCCTCACTGCCTTCTCTCATCCCCTCATACCCTCACTGCCTTCTCTCCTCCCCTGCCTTCTCTCATCCCTCCTCCCCTCCTTGGCCTTCTCTGTCCTCCTCCCTCACCTGCCTTCTCTCATCCCCCTCTGCCTTCTCTCATCCCCTCCTCCCCCTCCTGCCTTCTCTCATCCCCTCTGCCTTCTCACTGCCTTCTCTCATCCTCTCCTCCTCACTGCCTTCTCTCATCCCCCTCCTCCTCACTGCCTTCTCTCATCTCTCCTCCCCTCACTGCCTTCTCTCATCCCCTCACTGCCTTCTCTCATCCCCTCCTCCCCTCACTGCCTTCTCTCATCCCCTCACCGCTATTTGTTCCAATCACCTTCACAACCACCACCACCACCACCATCAACACCACCACCACCACCACCACCACCATCATCTCCACCTATTATCATCTCACCACTATCTCCTCCCCCTTCATCGCCATCTTTTCTACTCATTCCTACTCCCCACATCTGCCACCTACCTTCCCTTCACTCCCCTTCACCTCCCATCTTCCAGTCTCTCTTTTCCAACACTTGTTTCCCTTCCTCCCCATTTCACCCCCCTTCCCATTTCCTGCCTTTACTCTCCATCACCTTCCCTCCTTAAACATCCCTCCCCAGTGTCCTCTCCCCAAGTCTTTTCCTCCAACCTTGCCTCCCCATCCCTCCCTTAATTCCCGCTCCCCACATCCGGCTCATTCCAAAAGCATCATTTCTTCCCTTTCCCCCTTTACCTCCGCTTCCATAAACTACCAAATCCTTTACTCCCCTTATTTCTTTATTTCTTAATCTTCCTTTCTCTCCACTTACTTCCCCCTTTTATTTCACCTCTTTCCCCTTTCATCCGTCCTTTCCTGGTACTGCTCTCTGTCCTTCCATTCCTGCCACCATTTCCTCCTTTTTCCTCCCCATTTCATTTCCCATCTCGCTGCTGGTTTTCCCTTCCCCTCTATATTTCCCTACCACCTCACATTTCCATTCCCCTATCACCTCATTTTTTCCCATCTTCACCTCCCCCTCCTCCTCCCATCCTTTATTAATTTTTTTTTCACATCGCGCTGTTAGTTTTTGCGTGTCCCTGGTCCTTCACCTGAGAAACATGAAATTTGGGTGTCCCCTGAGTAAGCTAATAAGCTTGGCAGCGTCCCAGGTGGAGGCAAAACCACGAGATGATGCCACAGGAACCTGGCGGCGTGAACTGGATTTGCAGGGGTATTTGTGACTGGAGCTTGGCAGGCGATACAAACAGACGATATGTCCTTTGGTTTAGAGGAATTCACTTCTCTTCATTCTCTTTGTCCTCCCGGCATTATCTGGCCTCTTTTACTTCATTCCAACCAACTGTTCACCGCCAGCACGCAGCGACATAGCATTAAAGCTAAAAAATCTTGTATTTTTGTACAACTCAACATATGTTCTCTCTCTCTCTCTCTCTCTCTCTCTCTCTCTCTCTCTCTCTCTCTCTCTCTCTCTCTCTCTCTCTCTCTCTCTCTCTCTCTCTCTCTCTCCCTCTCTCTCTCTCTCTCCCTCTGAGGTGGCACTAATCTCACTGCCTCAGTTTCCTCTCCAGTTCACCTTTCTCCTCCTCCTCCTCCCTCCTCCTCCTCCTCTTCCTCCTTTCACTTCTTCCTCTCTTCTTCCCTTAAAACCTCTAAATGTCTCTTCCCTTGTAACCATTGCCTTACTCCCTCCTTCTTTCTTCTTCCTCAACCTTTTTCCTCTTCCTCTTCCATTCTCCCTTCTCCATCAGTACACTTGCTCTTCTCCCTCCTCTCGTCCCCAAACACTTCCTTCATTCCTTTAGTGTCTTCCATTCATTCTGTCTCCTCTCTTTTTCCTTTGTCATCTTCCTCCTTTTATTATCCCCTCCATTATCCTTCCTTAGTGATCTCTCATCCTTCTCTTCCATACCCTAACCATTTCTATCCATCCTTCAACTTTCCTTACCTCTCTCCTTTTTTTTTTGTTGGAGAAGCAGCTCAAGGGATGAAATAATATGTGAAAAAAAAGCTCCGCTAATCATTGTCCTCTAATCTTTATTTTCTCTTATTTTTTATCTTCTTTTCCTTGCTCTTATTTCCCTCCCTTCCTTTTCCTACTTCATTACTTCCTCACTTGATTTGCCTTCCTTCTCCCCTACCACTCCTCCCCTCCTTCCTTCCATTCAATCCTCCCTTCGTCACTTTTCTTCCTCTTATTATTTCGAAGCAATCATTTCCCTCCATAACTTCCTATCTTCTCTCCTTCCCTTCCGTCTCCTCTCCCCTCCTTTCTTTCTTCCCTTCCTTCCTTCCCACTTCCTTCTCCTTCCTTTCCTTCTTCCTCCATTCCTCCTCTCTTATTCTTTCGGAGCAGTCATTTTCCTCCATAACTTCCTCCTTTTTTCTCGACTTCCCGTCCTTCTCCTTTTCTCTCCCTTCCTTCCCCCTCCAACTGACCCCTCCCCACACTGCCTCACCACCGCCTCACCATTCATCACCAAGGGACAGGCAAAAGTTACACCTCCTCACCCCCTTCAGATTCTCTCTCTCTCTCTCTCTCTCTCTCTCTCTCTCTCTCTCTCTCTCTCTCTCTCTCTCTCTCTCTCTCTCTCTCTCTCTCTCTCTCTCTCTCTCTCTCTCTCTCTCTCTCTCTCTCTCTCTCTCTCTCTGCTCCTCCAGGCATACAAATAATAATATCACAAATAACACATACTGGAAAATAAGGTTGAGACAAGGAAAATAAATAATATTAAGAAAAGAAAGAAAAGCAAGACCAAATATGTAACAAAACAAAACAAAACTAAAGATACAACAACAAT
This sequence comes from Eriocheir sinensis, assembly GCF_024679095.1. Classification (NCBI taxonomy): domain Eukaryota; kingdom Metazoa; phylum Arthropoda; class Malacostraca; order Decapoda; family Varunidae; genus Eriocheir; species Eriocheir sinensis. The sequence continues at coordinate 242,377 of NW_026111958.1, forward strand.
TTCTGTGCCACATGGAGGAGAAAACATCACGGTTAAGGGAAAGGAGAAAGGAACCAACGGCGTGTAAGGAAGGAAAGGAGGAGGAAAAGCAACTCGGTTAAGACACACGAGAAGGAAAACCAAGAGTGCAATCAAACTAAGAGGAAAGGAACACTGCCTCGTGTCGGCTGCCAGCATCAGCTACGCACTGCCCCTCCCCCACATTTTACCTCTCCACTCCCTTTCCTCTATTCCTCCATTTCTCCAGCCTTCCCTACATTCCTCCTACTTCTTCATCCTCCTTCCTTCATTCCTCCAGCCCTCCCTTCCCTTCCTACTTTATCTCTCTCCATCATTCCTTCCCCTCTCTCTCTTCTCTCATACCTCCTGTCCTTCCCTTCCTCCCTTTCCACTCTCTCTCCATCCTTCCCTTCCCTTCCCCCAGCTATTACTCTCTTCCCTTCATTTCTCCCTATCTCTTCATTTCCCCCTCCCTGCCCTCTCCTGCCCTCCATTCCCATTCTCCTCTCCTCCTTTCTCCTTACCTCTCTCTTCATCCCTTCCTCCCTCTCCATCCTTCTTCCCCTCTCTAAATCCCTGAATTCCTCTCTCTCTTCATCACTCCCTTCCTAGCCTGTCTCACCCCACTACACATCAAATCCCAACCTCACTGCATCTTCACTCTCCTCCCCTTCCTTCCCACTTCATCCCTCCATTCCTCCTCTTCTCCCTCATCCTCCTTCCCTAGCCATCCCAGCCTCTCCTACACCTTCTCCCAGCCTCACCTCATCTCCAAGCGCAGCACACGCCAGCAACGGCCACGGCAGGAACACACATGTAATGCAGCACCGCCACACTGTGCGTAACACCTGCAACGGAACCTCAACGCGAAGTGAGGCGCGGCAGGGACGGGAAGGGAAGGGAAGGGAAGGCCGGGAGAGCGAAGATGTTACAGGGTGCTCCGGAATTCGTGATGCTGTGATTGTGTGTAGCTTGCGATCATGTACGGGGATTACTATGCTCTCTCCCTCTCCTACGCTCTCTAGCTCTCACAAACACACAGGTAAAGGTTGGATATATATCTAATTAAAGGTGTGTTTCTCTTGCCGCCTTCCGTTTCATAACATGGTGTAAGAAAATGTGAGGGAGAAAGGAAGCAGGTCCCAATGTTTTGACTCACCCTGAAGACTACTCCATCCCCCCCGCCAGCCCCCCTCTTGCTGAGGCTTGGAAACATGTGCTGATTGGCTGTCTGTCAAGCACGTGATCACTGCTTTCCTGCTGCCCATGGGTTACACACACACACAAACACACACGTGGGGTTCGCTGTTTTTACATAATTATAAGTGAAAGATCAAGTAAAGTAATGCAATGCCGAGTTTATAAGTGTGTGGGGAATATTTAGAAGCAGAACAGCTACAAGACTATTGACGCGGCAGCAGTGTTCGTGGTGACCTCTGTCGGCGAGGCTCAGGTGGGCTGCTTCATTCGCTGCTTCGAGTGTGGCTTCGAGCCTCTCTCTCTCTCTCTCTCTTCTCAGGACACACGCTCGCAACGCTTTTTACACTTGTTTAATCGTTCTCATTTACAAAAAGACTTGGAGCGGCGAGGGCGGGAAGGAGCTGGCAACCACAGAATGGGGAGGTGGGGGAGTGTTGAGTGAGTAAAAAAAGAAGGGAAAGGAAGAGAAGGAGAGAGGGCACGGAGACAGAAAGGGAAAGGCTTTGTGCTTTCCACTACCATCATCAGTGTTCTCTCTCTATTCCTCTCTCTTCGCTGTTATACAGTCAAACTGACTGCACTACACATGGAAGATCATACATTTACTGATTTAGAGAGAGAGAGAGAGAGAGAGAGAGAGAGAGAGAGAGAGAGAGGAGAGAGAGAGGTAGAGAGAGAGAGAGAGGTAGAGAGAGAGAGAGGGAGAGAGAGAGAGAGAGAGAGAGAGAGTGGTGAGGGTCGAAACACACACACACACACACTCACACACACACACACACACACACACACACACACACACACACACACACACACACACACACACACACACACAACACACACAGACACACACGCACACACATACCGAAACCACTTTCAAGCAGGGAATGAACCAAGAATTCATTAATGATCTGAGTATCCATGAAAATAATTCTCTCTCTCTCTCTCTCTCTCTCTCTCTCTCTCTTTCTCTTTGTGTTTGTCTGTTTGTTTGTATTTGTATGTTTGTTTGTTTGTGTTTCGATAGATAAATGGATAGATGTATATAGAAGAAAGCGAGCGGAGGAAGGGGGGATGAGGAGGGAGCGCAAGCTGTTAGCAAAGGTGTATCGGATAACAATTTTCTTGCATCTCTTTAAACAATTACACTTTTATAAGAAGATTTAAAATAAAATATGGAAAAGATTCTCTCTCTCTCTCTCTCTCTCTCTCTCTCTCTCTCTCTTCTTCTCTCTCTCTCTCTTCTCTCTCTCTCTCTTGATATAACGCTTGCTGTCTGACCTTTCCTTATATTTATTTCATGAGAGAGAGAGAGAGAGGAGAGAGAGAGAGAGAAGAGAGAGAGAGAGAGAGAGAGAGAGAGCACTGTTAGAAGTTTATAGGAAGGAGGACCTCCTCACCTCCCTCCCTCCTCCTCCTCCTCCTCCTCCTCCTTTCTTTCTTTCTTTCTCCTCCTTTTCCTCCTTCTCTCCCTTCTTTCCTCTCTTCCTCCTAAAACACACATCGAGGAACGGGAAAATATGATATAGAAAGAAGGAAACAATGCCACTAAAAATAAGATTAAAATCAAGCTAAAAAGTCAAACTGAAAAAAAATGAGAATGAAAAGATCGACATAAAAAAATGATGAATTATGAGAGGTGAAAAGGGAAAAGATAGCGACCGAGAAAATGTTAAAAAATCTAACGAAAAAAAGTATTTCAGAAAAACGAAAAAATATATTAAAATAATTAGAGAAGAAAAGAAAACGAGAAGAAAGGAAAACGAAAATAATATGGGACTGTTAAACTGACTGTCTAACTAAATGACTGATGGAAAGACCTACTGACTGACTGTAAAGGCTTAGAGATTGCGAGAACTACGCTTCGCCTCCCAATCGAGGAAGGTTCAGGATAGAAAATGATAGGTATCTCAGGAAGTGGGAAGGCAAACACTTGCATAAGACAGAAGGGCAGAAAGGGAGGTGGAGTTGCTATAGGTTAAAGACTCATAAATGTTTAGTTAACAACTCAGTCAAAACTAACATGGATTCAGAACCAGTTTGGGTGGACGTTTACAAAGGGAAAGAAAAACTAACTCTAGGAGTTATATACAGGCCACCCAACCTTAACAGGCAGGACACGAGTATATTACTACAGGAGATTGGCAGGGCGAGTATGAGAAATGTCTGCGTAATGGGGACTTTGATTATAGGAATACAGACTGGAAGACCTGGTGGGTGACCTAGAAGCCGAGGACTTTCTTGAAGTTATACAAGATAATTTCCTTAAGCAGGTAGTTACTGAGCCTACCAGAGGAGATAACATATTAGACTTGGTCCTAACTAATAATGGGAGCTTGCTACATGTGAGTTGGAGGTGGGCGGAGAGTTAGGAAATAGTGACCACAGAACGGTTCGTTTTAGCTTAGACTGGGCATGGTAACACATGAACCAAACCCAGTGTTAGTGCCAGATTTCAGAAGAGCAAATTGAGGGGCTTCGAAGACATCTTGAAGGGTAAACTGGGATAATTTAGGGATTCATGAGGGCCAGAACTGCGGATTGGAGAGACAGGAGAACCAGGTAGAAATGTCTTACAATAATTTAGTTAGAGTAATAGTAGAGGGCAAGGACAGCATATACCATACAGCGAACACTTAGAAAAGAAAACAATGATCCTATGGATGACTCGTGGACTAAAACACAGATTGGGTTAAAGAAGGAGTTTATCAGAAAATAAAAGAATGGTGAAACACATCTCAGGGGCCGGTACGTCGAACTATCTAGATTAGTTAAGAAAAACACCAGGATAGCAAAAAGGAACTATGAGATCAAAGTAGCAAAATGAGGCGAAAAGTAATCTTAAGGGCCTCTTTCAGATGTATAGAACAAAAACACGGGAGAAAATTGGACCGCTGAAAACAAACACAGGGGAGCTAGTAGAAAATTACGTAAATATGAGCACATTGATGAACGACTACTTCCTTTCAGTATTCACACAGGAGGATCGAACGACAATACCGGAAAGAGATCAGCAGTAATAGGGCGGGGATGGCGATAAATTGAGGGATATAATCATTACCAGGCAAGTAGTTCAGGATGAGATAGATAAGCTTAAGAAGAACAAGTCGCCAGGTCCTAACGGGATATTTCCGAGGGTATTAAAGGAGTTAGGTGATGTAATCAGTGACCCACTAACCGACATCTTTACGATGTCGGGAAATACTAACTATGTGCTGAGCCTATGGAAAGTAGCTAATGTGACGCCGATTTTTAAAAAGGGGGACAGGTCAGTTGCTTCAAACTATCGCCCAATTAGCTTAACATCGGTTATAGGGAAGATGCTGGAGTCCATAATAGCCAGGAGCATTCGGGACCATTTAGAGAAACATAGCTTAATTCACGACTCGCAGCATGGGTTCACAAAAGGTAGGTCATGCCTCACCAATCTCTTGTCCTTCTACAATGAAGTATTTGAGGCGGCTGACAGAGATGAAAATTATGATGTAATCTATCTTGATTTTAGTAAGGCGTTTGACAAAGTTCCTCACCAACTAATGTTTCTTAAATTAAAGGCTCAATGAGTTTAGGGGAAATTTTTGAACTGGGTCAAGGCGTGGCGTAGCAATAGGAAGCACAGATTTCAAATCAATGTTAAAAGATCTGACTGGGGATGTGTTACGAGGGGTCCCCACAAGGTTCGGTATTAGGTCCGCTTTGGTTTATTATTTATATCAATGACTTAGATACAGGAATTAGTAGTGATGTTAGTAAATTTGCAGATGATACCAAGATCGGTAGAGTAATTAAGTCGGATCAGGACGCTAGTATTCTCCAAGGTGAACTCAACAGATTATATGACTGGGCGGATAAATGGCAGATGGAGTTCAATGTAGGGAAGTGCAGTATTCTGAGTGTAGGTAGGAACAACCCCTCACATAACTAATGCTTAAATGACACTCTCATAAGTAGGTCTGGGTGCGAGAGGGATTTAGGGGTCTTAGTGAGCTCTGATCTCCGTCCAAGGGCACAATGCATTCAAGCTAGAAATCGAGCTAATAGGGTACTGGGATTTATTTCAAGGAGCGTAAGCAACAGAAGCCCCGAAGTCTTCCTCAAACTATATTTAGCATTAGTTAGACCTCATCTTGACTATGCGGTTCAGTTCTGGTCACCCTACTATAGAATGGATATCAAAGTGTTAGAATCGGTGCAGAGGAGGATGACTAAGTTGATTCAGGGGCTGAGAAACTTGCCATACGAGGAAAGACTCAAACAGTTAAACTTGCATTCTCTAGAAAGGCGAAGGGTGCGTGGAGACATGATCGAGGTTTATAAATGGATGAAGGGCTTTAATAAGGGAGACATTCATAAGGTTTTGTTGGTAAGAGAACCGGGTAGGGCACGAAGTAACGGGTTTAAACTGGATACATTCAGATTTAACAGGGACATAGGCAAAAATTGGTTTACTAACAGGGTGGTGGATGAGTGGAATAGGCTTAGCAGTCATGTGGTGAGTGCCAATACAATTGTCACATTCAAAAATAGACTAGATAAATTCATGGACAGCGATATTAGGTGGGGTTAGATACACGGGAGCTTAGGGTCGAAGGAGCTGCCTCGTACAGGCCTACCGGCCTCTTGTAGACTCCTGCGTTCTTATGTTCTTATGTTCTTATGTTCTTAACATTAGGTTTATTAAATAACAAGTTAACAACACGGACATAACTCCTCCAACACGTACAGTAATCTAACCGTCTAGCATCCTCTCCACACAAATGATACTACCTAAATAGTAATCACATTACAGGCAGCTAAGAAAAGAGCACGAATAATCACGGGAGAGGAATGACAGAGAAGGTTAGACTTACCTGGTGCGGAGTCGTATACACGGAAGTCAATCAGGACAACCGAGGATACACTGTGCACACAATCACCACAAAGGTGTAACAAAAATCAATAATGAACTCCCCAAACACGTAACAGTGATATAACCGTCTATTAAACCTCACCATAATATTTCAAGTATAGCAACAACACAGCCTTTAGGCCAACACTGTGGGGAGGTTAAATAGAACAAGGTTAAAGATCACCTGGTGTGGGGTTGTGACAGTAGCACAGATGTAACGTAGTACAGCTCAAGACGAGACCAGAGGCGGCAGGATAAGAGTTCAGTTCCCTCTCTATACAGCGGCTTGAACAGGCAGAGAGAATCACTTCAGCCCACGAAAGTGATGTCTTCTGAATGTGGCTGAGCAGCGGTGCCATCCTTGAACGCTCTGGGGTTCTTGGGGAATCGAGGCCGAATATGGCCCTCTTCTCCACAATTGTAACACCGTATAGCAGACGAGCTGCCTTTGGCGGGAGTAGCCTGAGAAGGTTGTGCTTTAGATAAGGAGGAAGATGGCTAAGAGGGTTTCTTACTAAAGAGATGGCCAAATTGTGGCTTGGAGTGCACATTGTGAGCAGACGCCCAATTGTCAGCAAGCTGTACAGCGGCCAACAGAGTAGTTGGTAGGCGTTCCTTTACAAAGAGACGCAAATCTGTGTTGAGGGACGATAGGAATTGATCAAGTAACATGAAGTCTTTGAGTCATAATCATCGGTAACATTCGATGTCTCTAACCAGGCCTGAAAAAGTCTAGTTAAATGAGTAGAGAACTGCTGGTAGCTTTCCCCACTCCTAATTTTAGCACTGTGAAACTCCGACCGATAACTGTCTGAAGTCTTATGAAACCCGGTGAGGAGTGCTTTCTTAAGGAGGGGATATGAACTTGTAGTTTCAGGTGATAGAGAAATATATATAGATATATATATATATATATATATATATATATATATATATATATATATATATATATATATATATATATATATATATATATATATATATATATATATATATAAGCATTACCAGTAAGCAAACTACCAAGTCTTTTTAATTGGCCTCTACATTTTTTTCATTGTTGTCCTTTTTCACTTTTTTTTCAATTATATCCTTTTAACAAATTTTATATTTCAATTATATGTCTCTAATTTTACTACTTTTTAACGTATGAATATAATCACAGAATACAAACTACACTTTTCTACCTCGATTTATTTTTGTCTGTTGTACTTTTTTAGCGGAACTATTCTTATTCTGATTTCTTACATTATCTTCTTCGGCTGAATTTTATTTTTCTACACTGAAACAGAAAATACTGGTCCAATTATATATACGGCTGTACCACGTCGCCTTATTATCTCCTCGTTCTTTTTCTGGTGTACTTATTTTGGTGATACTTAGTGTTCACATGCTTCATCCCTTCTAATTTCAGTTTGTTTATTGATTTTCTTGATGTAATTTACTTATGAAGTCATAACACCTTTCTTACCTCCCCGTATTTTATTTTTGGTATTGCATATTTAAAGGAATAAATATGCAAGGTGTTCTCATTCCACTATTTACCGGAAGAATATAACCATTTTAAGTTCATTCCACTCTCTCTATATTCTGCTCTAAAACATATTTTCACATTTTTAAAGCAGAAGATAAATATGGTAATTACTCCAACTCCTTTATTTCCAGTGCAATACTCTGTTTTTTGCTTAATAGTCAAGGAATATACGTTGCTACTGATTGGATCTCTTTTTTTTACGTCCCTTTTATTTCAACCTTCAGGAGTAAGAATGTGTATTGAAACACGTGTCGGCGAGAAGCAGATACTTTACACACTTCTATTTCTATGTTATATTCCAGAAACCTGTTCAGTTTTTCACCTCTCTTAATTTTCTTACTCGCCGACGCGTTGCTTTTTTTTTTTAGCGTTAGGTCATGAGAGTAAACAATCTAGTCTCGTGTGTTCATACATTTTTCTAATTACTCTTCATGAAACAGCAACAAACATTTTCAGTTTTCCTTTTCTTTCCTCTTTTTTGTCATCATTCATTTTACACATAATTGTTCTCGTTTGTATCAGTACACATAAAGTGCAGCATGTGTGTGTTTGTGTGTATGTGTGTGTCTGTGTGTGTGTGTGTGTGCGTGCGTGTATGTGTGAGAGTGTGTGTGTGTGTGTGTGTGTGTGTGTGTGTGTGTGTTTCAGTAATATGATTTTTCGTCCTAAATAATTTTAGGTCTTTGAATCTCTCTCTCTCTCTCTCTCTCTCTCTCTCTCTCTCTATCTCTCTCTATATCTCTCTCTCTCTCTCTCTCTCTCTCTCTCTCTCTCTATCTCTCTCTCTCTATATCTCTCTATCTCTCTCTCTCTCTCTCTCTCTCTCTCTCTCTCTCTCTCTCTCTCTCTCTCTCTCTCTCTCTCTCTTAATGTGAAGGCGTTGATATGTTGCAAGTGGCCGTTGAAATAAGTCAGTCTTCATCTTCACAATTGACTCACTGACTCACTGATAAATGCTCGGTAAGAAAAGGAGCTGTATAAATGTGTGGAGGGGTGTGAGTCCTTTCCTTCCTTTTCCTTTGTTCGAATTGACAAATGATTCATCATATTCCGGTCATTCATTATATTCCGTCAAGTGATAGCGAAAAAGATCAATAAATATATTAATTATAGCTAATAACCATCTTAAGGGATCACTTTAATATGTTTTGCGAGGCGGGCAGAGTGAGAAAGCTGTTGATGTATCACGATCAGACTGATCAGCAGAAGGTTTCTAAGCAAGATGTTCACCAGATCCACACCTTTCCAACGGCTACGAGACAAAGAGTCCGTTACGGGCAGTTGCTTGGAAAACTCTACGGACACATTAAGTCACGTTTACATTATTCAACAGATCCCAAGACGGGCAATGAAAACACTTCTGGGCGTCAGCTACTACTACTACTGCTATTGCTACTGCTACTATTACTACTACTACTACTACTGCTACTACTACTAGTACTGCTACTGCTATTACTACTACTACTACTACTACTACTACTGCCATTGCTACTAATACTAATACAACCATTTTTTCTAGTACAAAGAACGTTACTACTTCAACTAGTGCTATTAATAATAATAATAATAGCACTACTAACACTGGGTCAACAAGTGCCGCATCTCATGTTCGTACACTTCGTTTCGCTTTTGAGTCGCTCGCTCAATAATAATAACAATCCATCATGTGTCGTAATTAAAGTACATGTTTGTGGCTGGCCCTTCCCTTTGCTGCACCCGGTAAGGGTTCATCAAGCATTACTGTGCGAGGTGTATCATAGCAGGACGAGTAACGAGCACGCTACTCATTCTTCGTGCCCTAATGAGCTCCTCTCCATCACAGCCACTCTTTCCTCCTCGCTCCCTTGCTGTAAATGTCACTATTCCGTCAGTTCTTGGGTAGCAACAGAATGAGTTTACTCGTAAATCAAAGTAGCGATGCGAGGAACGACTGATGAAGGAGCTGAGGTTAATAAGTAAGTGTTAGTTGTGGGAAGCATGAAAGCATGAACGTACGGCGCAGCGCCACGCCGGCACCAACAGGCAGCGGCCAGTGTGCCCACGCCCAGGCGCGCGTCGCTCTGATGGAGGAGGATGTATTGTCTTGTTCATTATTCAAATTTCAAATTCATTTTTTCATTCATATCCCATTTCATTTATAACTTGGTTATGCTGCCGTGTTCAGAAAACTTCTCTTTATGAGATGAAATGTCTGACACCAGTACTGTTTCAGTTCTTTTGTCAAATATATATGTAAATAATGATATAAATACATCGGAGTTATAAATCATAACGCCATTTTTCTCACTGATTTTTCTACACCCATGGAAGGTCTACAGTCGCTGCTGAGTGTTCAACGGTGCCATCCATAACTATCCTGTAAAGAGGATGAGCTGAGGCAAGTCATACAGAAACACGAGAGTCTGTGTGACGGACAGACTGTCTCCTAAGTGCGGAGATCAATCCAGCCCACCACGGGAGGCCTGGCAAACACTGCCAAGGCGCAGAGGAACACGTCGCTACAAAACACTACCGTTCCTTCGTGGCGAGGTGCGGATCATACGCGGGATTGAAATTTCAGTTTCCATAGACTGTTACTGCAGCGATGGTGCAACTGTTCCCTCACTTTAAAAAAATGTACAACACAACTTCGCCGATGCCACACAGCCATCAACACGCCAATATAAAGAATACAACGGCGCAATGAACGCACGCGAGGATGTTCCGCCCTGGACACTTCTGGATTATCATTTATATTACTTTGGCACTATTTGCCACGAACTCTCTGACTCAGGAGCTTCTTAATGCCATAGTTTACAAGGCCATTTCAGCTCACGTTTGGTAGAAATCCGTGCTGCCGCTGGACGCACGCAAGCACAGGAAATGATGGATTTGTATGATAATGCCCCGCGCGACTCGCTCGTCTGCGATATTCTTTATTCTTCCGTCACCACCAATTCTTGCCATCTACCATCGTCCTGCTCCTCCCCCTACATCTTTTTCTATACGTTTTGCCATAACCCTCACTACCCTCTTCTATCCCCTCGCTATTCCCTTCATCTTCCATCTACTGCTTCTTTCTCTTTTGCCTTCCTTCTTCACTTTTCCTCCTGTTCCATTTCCCCAGCCGCTTCCTCCTCCTGTTCTTTATCATCCCACCCCTCGCCTGCGCTGCTTCCGTCACCAACACCCGCGCCTTCCCTCACCCCGGGATCTCGTCTGGGCCAAAGGAATACTTTTACAACCAATATATTGCTCCTATTGCTGCCTTTCACTTTACCGCGCCCTCATTTTTTGCATGGCGGCATTAATAAATTGAAATGGGCGCCGAGAGCCTAAAAGGAGATTTGACTGTTCGATAAACTCCAGAGTGAAGGGTGCCATAGAGGACGTGTTTGGGATTAGGGGAAGGGGACGGGGGGAGGGATGGGAGAGGAGGAAGGTGAAGGAGAGGGAGTGAAGGGTGTGTATGCCTCGGCAAGGGTGGGGTAAGGAAAAGGAAGGTTTAGGAGTCTCCCTTTCTTGCTGCTGCCGCTACTCTTTCCCTTCCCCTTCCTTTCCCTCCCTTCTTTCCTTCGTTCCACCATCTCCTCGCCTATTTCACACATTTCTCCATCGCTTTCCATTCCTTCAGTTTTCCATTCCAATCCCATTCCCTTCCCTCCTCGTTCCTTCCGCTCTACCTCCTCCCCTCCCTCTCATTACCACTCCCTCCCCTCCCCCCCTTCCCTTCTCCCGGCGGTCACTCTGTAGCTGCTGCTAACATCTCCGCCCTGCTTAAAGGGATATTGATAATAGATGGCCGGAAGGGAGGAGGAGGAGGAGGAGGAGGAGGAGGAGGAGGAGGAGAAATAGAATGAAACGGTTGATAGAAAGGTGGGTTATAAAATGTACGTATGTAAATGTACGATGAGAGCCAAATAATCTATACACACGTAATAGTACACTGGGATATCTTGCGAGTACAGACAAGACATAATACATGGACAGATGCTGAGGGGAATGTATGCATATATTATAAGGCAAGATACACACGAGGAGGGGAGATAGGTGGGTAAGTAGGAGGGAAGAGACATTGGGAGAAGCTAGGGAGGGAGGGAGGGAGGAGGGAAGGTTTGCCCCCAAAAATAAGAAAGGTAGTTAAAATGGCAGGTAGAAATCTAAGTAGGTAGTTTTGTAGATAGATCAGTACACTGATCGGTGGATAGCTTGTTAGTAGGTAGACAGGTAGATAGACAACAAAAAAAAAGTAGGTAGGCGGTGAAAAAAAGGAGGAGGGAGGAGAAGAAGAGAGAGAAGGAAGTAGGAAGTAAAGAGGATGGAAGAAAGTGGGGACAGGTAGGAAGGTGTAAGTAGGTAAGGAGGCAGCGAAGTAATTAGATACAGAGTTAGGTAGGTAGATATAGAGGTAAGTAGGCACGTAGGTAAGTAGTTAGGTCGGTAGGAATGTGGTTGGCACACAAAATGGACAGGAAGGAAAGGTTACAATTCCAGCTTTTCGGCTTCGTAAATATAACTTTGATAAGACATGGATGAGAAGGCCGACCATACCGTAGCCTTTCCTCCGCTCTCTCTCTCTCTCTCTCTCTCTCTCTCTCTCTCTCTCTCTCTCTCTCTCTCTCTCTCTCTCTCTCTCTCTCTCTCTCTCTCTCTCTCTCTCTCTCTCTCTCTCTCTCTCTCTCTCTCTCTCTCTCTCTCTCTCTCTCTCTCTCTCTCTCTCTTCACGTTCTTGCTCCATGTTCCGTCTCCTTCATTTACTGTTTTTCCGCCTCAATCTGATTGTCAATTACAACGCTCGACTAAAAGTGTCTCCAGCATACTTTCTCTTTAATATTTCAAAAAAAAATAATCTCCCGAATTAACTGTAGTAATCTCAAACGTTTGTCCATTTTTTTTTATTTATCTCCTCACTCGTGGGTAGTTGGTACGTGTGGGGAGGGGGGGAGGGTTCTGGTGATCGGTTCGTTTTTGCTTGATATCACCTGTCTGTCTGTTTCTCTCCCTAACTGTACTTTTTTTTTCTCCTACTCTTTTTTGGATTTTTTTCTTCTTCTTTATGTATTTTTCCTCCTCCTCCTCCTCCTCCTCCTCCTCCTCGCCTTTGCTGTCCTTCATCTTCTACCTTTGATTAGATAGTTAGTGTAGCTTGTCACAAACAGCCTCGTAAGGACCAGCAGGTCTGCTGTTATTTGTTCTTTCTTTGTATTGCTTTGTGTTCCTCATCTGCATTCATCCTACAACTCCTTCCTTTCTCCCTTTTTCCCTCGTCCTCAATTGTCCCATTCGTCTCTATCTCCTTCTCCTCCTCCTCTGATTTTCCCTCCTGCTCTTTCATCTCCTCCCTCCCATCTTCTCTTTACTTTCTTTTCTTTCTACATTCTTTCTTATCCATTTTCTCCCCCATTCAATTCTTATTCTTTAGTTTCCTCTTTTTGCATTTCTGCATTTCTGATGGAAGAAACTTTTCGTGTCGGGAGGTTGGATGATGTGCGGTAATGCTTCCTTCCTCCCTCCTTCCTCACCTCCTCTTCCTCCTCTTTGCTTTTTTCTTCCTTCTTACTTTATTCCTTCCTCTTCCTTGATCTTTTCTCATTTCAAAACCCTCTTCCTTCCCACTTAAGTTTACTCCTGTTTCTTCATACAAATTCCTTTTTTTATTTATTTCCACTTCCTCTTCCTTCTGTTCCTAATGTTCTCTCTTCCTCCTCTTCCTTTTTTCCTCCTCTATCTTTTTCTCCTTCTATTCACTTGATTACGTAGCTCTTACCTCTTCTTCCTCAAAGTTTTTTTCCAAACGTTTTTTTTTTTCAAACTATAAGTTGTCTTGTTTTAAAGATAGTGCCAAAACTTTATTATTTTTCTCGTCTATTCTCCGTTTACCTTCTTCTTTGATCTTACTTTAACTTTTTTTCATAATTCAGTTCCTTCAGTTTCCTGCCCTTCAGGGTTTTCTTTCTTAATTCATTCTCTCTCTCTATCTCTCTCTCTCTCTCTCTCTCTCTCTCTCTCTCTCTCTCTCTCTCTCTCTCTCTCTCTCTCTCTCTCTCTCTCTCTCTCTCTCTCTCTCTCGCATATATATGAAAATATCATTAGAGCAAAAGGTCATGCAGAAAATGTAACCGAGAGAGCGAGCGGGCGAGAGAGAGAGAGAGAGAGAGAGATAAAACACATGCATACACATACATACACACGTACATACATACATACAGACAGACAGACAAACAAACCGCTAAAGTAACACGCCTCATTAAGCACTTGCCCATTACACTGGAGGTCATAATTAATTGACCGGTTAATGTAGAGCTGACCTGTCCGCGTCACCTAAGCTCAGCGCGGGGAGAACGTGCTGCAGGGAATGATTGGAGGAAGGGAAATTAGAGAGGGGAGGAGATAGGAGAGGTAGGGATATGGGGGAGGGGAGAGGGGGAGGAGAAAGGGGGAGGAAGGTTCGGGTATGAGAGGCTATGAGGCAGGATAAATTGAAGTGGAAGGTGATAGGAGAGGAGGAGGAGGGAGGGGAATGATTAGGGGAGGGGGGAAGATGAGAGATGAATGAGGAGGATAATGGGAGGAGAACGATGGGATGAGGGGATACGAGACAGGAAGGACACGAGGGATTGAGGGAAGAGAAGGGAAGGGGTAGGGGAAGAGGGAGAGGTGAGGAGGGAGTAGAGGCAGGGGAGGAGGGATAGATCGGGGAGGGATGAGATGTGAGGAGGGGATGAAAGGGGATAAAGAATAAGAAGATTGTAGGTTGATGAAGAAAAAAAAAGAAGGGGTAGATGGGAAATGGAAGAAAGGGTGTTAGCGGGAAGGAAGGGATATAGGAGAGAGAAAGAGAGAGAAAAAGAAGGTTGAAAATAAGGGAAAGCATGAAGAGGTGATGAACGAGGGGGAAAGAAATAAGAAAAAAGAAGGAGGGAGAGGGGGTACGAAAGGAGTTAAGATAGGGGGAAATATATAAGAAAAAGGAAGAGAGGGAAAGTTGTGTGGGAGGGTAGGAGAGGTGAGGGGAGAGAGGTGAAGGTGAAAGGGGGTGAGGGTGAAGAGGGTATTTATGTTAAATGTGAAATGGTAATGAGAATGGGAATGGCGAGGTTAATGAGGCGCTAATGAGGTTAATGAGAATGACAACACTCGACAACACTCAGCTATCACCTTCTTCAACGCTAAACATTCTCGGCCTATCCTTAACTCAAAATCTCAACTGGAAACTTCATATCTCATCTCTTACTAAATCAGCTTCATCGAGGCTGGGCGTTCTGTACCGTCTCCGCCAGTTCTCCCCCGCACAGTTGCTATCCATTTACAGGAGCCTTGTCCGTCCTCGTATGGAGTATGCATCTCATGTGTGGGGGAGGTCCACTCACACAGCTCTCCTTGACAGAGTGGAGTCAAAGGCTCTTCGTCTCATCAACTCTCCTCCTCATACTGATAGTCTTCTACCTCTCAAATTCCGCCGCCATGTTGCCTCTCTTTCTATCTTCTATCGATATTATCATGCTGACTGCTCTTCTGAACTTGCTAACTGCATGCCTCCCCCCCTCCCGCGGCCCCGCTGCACACGTCTTTCTACTCATGCTCATCCCTATACTGTCCAAACCCCTTATGCAAGAGTCAACCAGCATCTTCACTCTTTCATCCCTCACGCTGGTAAACTCTAGAA
This sequence comes from Eriocheir sinensis, assembly GCF_024679095.1. Taxonomy (NCBI): domain Eukaryota; kingdom Metazoa; phylum Arthropoda; class Malacostraca; order Decapoda; family Varunidae; genus Eriocheir; species Eriocheir sinensis. Next base: position 257,638 of record NW_026111958.1, read on the forward strand.
CAATCTTCCTTCATCTGTATTTCCTCCTGCCTACGACTTGAACTCTTTCAAGAGGAGGGTATCAGGACACCTCTCCTCCCGAAATTGACCTCTCTTTTTGGACACTCCTTTGATCTCTATTCAGGAGCAGTGAGTAGCGGGCTTTTTTTATATTTTTCTTTACGCCCTTGAACTGTCTCCTTAGTTGTAAAAAAGAAAAAAAGAAAAGGTGGTGATGAGGTAATGGGGATGTGGTGGTGATGGGAGTGGTGATGAGGGGGATATATGAAAATGGAAATGACTGGTGGGTTATGATAATGAGGTTCTGGTGATGTTGGTCATGTGGGCGATGATTCTGATGATGATGTTACTGAAAGGATAAGAAGGAAATGAGAATGGGGTGACTTTTGGTGATGAATATGGTGATGACGTGGCAATGAGGTAGTGAGGGTGATGATGAAGGGATGGCAAAGGTTATGTGAAGAGTTGTGTGGGGCGACAATTGGAACGGAGGTGGTGGTGATGTGGTGATGAGTCAGTGGTGCTGATAGTGGAAGAGTGGTGATGAGTCAGTGGTGTTGATAGTGGAAGAGTGGTGATGAGTCAGTGGTGCTGATAGCGGAAGAGTGGTGATGAGTCAGTGGTGCTGATAGTGGAAGAGTGGTGATGAGTCAGTGGTGCTGATAGTGGAAGAGTGGTGATGAGTCAGTGGTGCTGATAGTGGAAGAGTGGTGATGAGTCAGTGGTGCTGATAGTGGAAGAGTGGTGATGAGTCAGTGGTGCTAATAGTGGAAGAGTGGTGATGAGTCAGTGGTGCTAATAGTGGAAGAGTGGTGATGAGTCAGTGGTGCTAATAGTGGAAGATTGGTGATGGAAATGAAGGGCGAGTGTGACGAGCTAGACTATTCTTTCTTTATCTATCCATCTTTAACAACTCATTTTATTCATTGATTTCATTCTTTGTTACATATTACATTTCTTCTTTATTTCAATTTTCTGTCTTTCTTTTTTCATATAATCATCTGGAAGCTGGAGAGTTTATCACTTCACATTTATGTGTTTAATGGCATGGTTTTTTTTCCTTATATTTATTGACGTATTCAGATAACTTTATATACTAATAATTATCTTATCCCCAAATAACACGGTACACATAATAAAAAATATTAAAAAATCGTCTGATAGTTCGAAAAAAATAAAAACACATCTCAATGCTTGCTGTACAATTTACTTTTTTTCAGCGTTTACACTATTCCACGCACACACTATGAACGTGACCGTGTAAGGAAGGCTTCTTTACATACATACATGCATACGCACACATACACACACATACATACGCATGAACATACATTGTTTCTTTTATTCTTGGTCGCTCCACGGGACTTGTTCATTACTTGAACAGCAGCAGCTTTTAATTCTCCGTGAACTTTAGGTATTGCGCGCATATCCACAACACCTGAAGAGTAATTGTAAAAAGGATATGTGAGAATATTCTTTTTTTTTTTACTACCGTCTCACATTTCCTCCTCCACATCCTTCCCTCCTCGCCTCTTTCTCCCTTCCCTGTCCTCTTTCTCGTTTTTTTCTCCCTTTCCAGTCCTCTCCTCTCTCTGCTTTCTTCATTTCCATCATTACCTCCATCTCTCCTTCACACTTTCCCTTCCTTCCCATTCTCCCTTCTCATTGTTTTCTTCTTTCTCCCTTCTCCTTCCCCCCTGCTCTCTCTCTCTCTCTCTCTCTCTCTCTCTCTCTTCGTTTTATGCTTGCTGGAAACACACACACACACACACACACACACACACACACGCCGAGGCTGTGGGTGCTGTGTGTTATTAGTGTGAGTGGAGGAGGAGGAGGAGGAGGAGGAGGAGGGTAGGAGAGAGGTGAGGGAGGAAGAGAAAAAGGGAAGAGGGAAAAAGGAAATGAGAGAGAAGAAAAAGTTAAAACTCCCGTGAACCTACTTGGAAATTAGAAACATCATCACCATTATCATCACCATCACTACCACCACCATTATTACTACCAGCATCATCACATACACCACTAACACTACTGCCATCATCACCATTATCATCATCATCATCATCATCATCATCCTCATCATCATCATTCCCACCATCATCATCCTCTTTATTATAACCTTCTCAGTGAGTCATTTTCAGATTGTGTGGCACGGCGTAGAAAACACACTTTATTCGTGACCTTCGTGGACTTTTCTAAGGCATATGACTTAGTGAGCAGGCAAAAGTTATTTCAAGTTTTAAAAAGGATGGGATGTGGTTTAGTGATGTTGGGAGCGTTGATGAACATGTATCAGGTAACTGAGAGTATTATCGGGAGTGCTATTGTTGTTGCCACACTGGGTTTGAGGCAAGGCTCCCCAGCTTCTTGTCTGCTTTTTATTATATACATTAATGACCTGATTAAATTACTGAAGGAAAACTGTCCGAATAATGGATTTCTGGAATGGTTACACTGCCTGGTATTAATGGACGATACTGTATTACTAGCGACTGCCCGGGATAGTATGTTAAAAAAGGTGAAACTTTTGCAAGGCTACTGCAACCATATATAATATGAAAACTAATACCCACAAAACTAAATTTTTCGTCATTAATGGCTCAGAGACAGACCGAAAACCATTGCGTGTGAACACTCTGGCGATCAATCACTGTCAACCATATACTTACCTGGGTTCAGTGTTTACCAGCGACGGGTCGGTGTCGTCGGCGGTCAAGCTTCACACCAAAGCCAAGATGGGTCATGCTTTAAAGTATGTCTCCTTTGTTGATAAGAACAACGACATTCCTTTCACGGTGAAGCGACGGGTGCTTGACGCGGCTTTGATGTCATCTTTATTTTACAGTTGTGAGTCGTGGCTGAGCGCGGATTTAAAGCCTATCACAAAAGTTTACAACTGGGTAATCAAACAGATGCTAGGCGTGCGTAAAAACACCGCCAGTGTTATATGCTACACCGAGGCAGGCTACCCGTTGCTTCCCGACTTGATGAGGCACAAACAACACAAATTCCTTTTTAATATGTGGAAAGAGCGTAATAGCATGATTGATGACCCGTTACATTTCGCAATGGTAACTACAATTCAGAGCAGCAGCCTGGTTGGAAAACTAGTCAGTGAGTTTACTACCACGCCCGTACCTGATTGGGACACACTCAAGGTAAATTTACATAATAAGATCAACAGAACACAATCCACTAGGTATAACACATATAAAGACTTAAATCCCTTACTAGAAGTACACGAAATATACAAACATTGACATACAGTTGAAGAACACTATCGCAAGGCATTAACGCAATTCCGGGTGTCTGGCCATAACCTGTGCATCGAGAGCGGCCGATGGAACAGGTGCGGGCGAGGGAGACTCCCGCCCGAGGACAGGCTGTGTGGTTGTGGCCTCGTTCAGACAGAGCGTCACGTGGCCCAGCACTGCCCACTCTCCCAGGGTGTCAGGGACTGCTACCAATTCGATAACTTGGAAGAAGTTTTTTTCAGAAAAATACAGTAGACGGGTGCAGTGTAAAATAATATTTGATCTACTTGAAATATATAGGTAAAATAGCTGTTGAACATACACTTTTATGTTACGAGTCTTATGTAGCTTAGTTTCGTGGTGTATTTTTTCGTTTTTTGGTGTAATGTTTCCTAGCTTTCGCATGTTTTAGTATTCTTCTGTCATATAACTGTGTGTTTTATGCTTTTCTTAAATGTCTCTAGTACTTGTGTTTTAACGTTCCAATATCGTGTATGCTCGATTCAAATTTGAGTTTTAGTATTCTTAGTTCTTTTGTTTTTTAGATTTTATTGTGTGCTATTGTTCTAACGCTCCAATATCGTGTATGCTCGATTCACATTTAAGTTTTAGTCTTCTTAGTTCTTTTGTTTTATATTTAATGTGTGCTATTCTTTTAACGTTCCAATGTCGTGTATGCTCGTTTCACATTAGAGTTTTAGTATTCATAGTTCTTTTGTTTTTAGATTTTATTGTGTGCTATTGTTTTAACGTTCCAATGTCGTGTATGCTCGATTCACATTTAAGTTTTAGTATTCTTAGTTTTTTTGTTTTTAGATTTTATTGAGTGTAACTATTTATATTTTGGACTGCAATGTTTTCCTATATTTTCAATGTTCATTTACTTTGTGGTCAATAAACTATCTATCTATCTATCTGTGTATGTGTGTGTGTGTGTGTGTGTGTGTGTGTGTGTGTGTGTGTGTGTGTGCCATAAACAGTAGAGTGGGAACCTCCGGACACGAAGAAAAACAAATGTACACCGTTTGCTTTACCTCCCTGCTCTCCTCCTCCTCCTCCTCCTCCTCCTCCTCCTGTGCAGCTCTTCCGCTCCCTGCTCTCCATGGATCTAAACTTTCCTAATCGCGTAAATCTCTTATCAAATTTTACTGTGATATGTTAAACTTCATTCTCTCTCTCTCTCTCTCTCTCTCTCTCTCTCTCTTCCTCAAGTCCGTCTGTGCTGCTTTCGTCGCCTGTTTTCACAAGACGTTTTGCGCTCATAAACATGTTCTGCTTTTTAAGCACACCTTGTGTTTTTATCAGGGGTATTTTGTAAATAATTTGTTGCTTTTACTTAATTTTTACATTGTACAACGCATTTTCTGCAAGCTAATTCCCTTTTTTGTTGTCATACAGGGATACAAACTCTTAAATGCTATGTTTTGTGGATATACTTGTAATTATCTATTCAGTTTTAATCACAATAAAGAGCAGTTGAGAATCTATCTCTGCGGTGGTAGACGGTCACTGCTCTTCCCCTAAACCTATCAACAGTGGCGTTCCACAGGGCTCTGTCCTATCACCCACTCTCTTCCTGTTATTCATCAATGATCTTTCCATAACAAACTGTCCTGTCCACTCATACGCCGACGACTCCACTCTGCATTATTCAACTTCTTTCAATAGAAGACCCTCTCAACAAGAAGTGCACAACTCCAGACTGGAGGCTGCAGAACGCTTAACCTCAGACCTTGCTATCATTTCCGATTGGGGCAGAAGGAACCTTGTGTCCTTCAATGCCTCAAAAACTCAATTTCTCTACCTATCAACTCGACACAATCTTCCAAACACCTATCCCCTATTCTTCGACAGCACTCAGCTGTCACCTTCTTCAACACTAAACATCCTCGGTCTATCCTTAACTTAAAATCTCAACTGGAAACTTCATATCTCCTCTCTCGCGAACTCAGCTTCCTCGAGGCTGGGCGTTCTGTATCGTCTCCGCCAGTTCTTCTCCCCCGCGCAGTTGCTATCCATATACAGGGGCCTTGTCCGCCCTCGTATGGAGTATGCATCTCACGTGTGGGGGGGGCTCCACCCACACAGCTCTTCTGGACAGAGTGGAGGCTAAGGCTCTTCGTCTCATCAGCTCTCCTCCTTCTACTGATAGTTTTCTACCTCTTAAATTCCGCCGCGATGTTGCCTCTCTTTCTATCTTCAATCGATATTTCCACGCTGACTGCTCTTCTGAACTTGCTAACTGCATGCCTCCCCCCCTCCCGCGGCCCCGCTGCACACGACTTTCTACTCATGCTCATCCCTATATTGTCCGAACCCCTTATGCAAGAGTTAACCAGCATCTTCACTCTTTCATCCCTCACGCTGGTAAACTCTGGAACAATCTTCCTTCATGTGTATTTCCTCCTGCCTACGACTCGAACTCTTTCAGGAGGAGGGTATCAGGACACCTCTCCTCCCGAGTTTGACCTTGCTTTTGGCCGCCTCTTCTGATTCTTTTATGGGAGCAGCGATTAGCGGGCTTTTTTTTTTGTGCCATTGTCCATTGTTGTAAAAAAAAGAAAAAAAAAAAAAAAAAAAAAAAAAGCGATACGACTTTTTGTTATGTTTACCTTTAACATATAATTCATGTTATCTATATGTGCCTTCTATTTCATCACCAGTTATCAGATACCATTAACAGTATAACGTTAATCACAATGAACACCATTCACCAACTCCAGGCGACACAACTATATATTTTGTTGACTTAACATACATGCTTCACGTCACTTTTACCGTTTTGCTTCCACTTAAACAATTAACAATACTAACCCCTTTCAGCCGTTCAACCTTCCTTCCGATACAGATACTTAACCACTTATAATGTTAACTTTGCATGTATACTTCAAATCATCAACATAGTTTGCCTTCTAATTAAACAAAAAAAAATTAAGCCCATTTATCAATTCAACACCGTTTCCAGTAATCACACTCAACTCCTATACCTTTAGCTTTCCAGATACCAATCACTTTAACTTTTCGCATATACTTCATATACCCCATGGTTTACATTCCACTTAAACACAATAAACTCCATTAGCGGTAGAGCCTCCCTCTCCATCCACATTTATACTTTTGAATTTCCACATATTATTTAAAACTGTCGTACATGCTTCATATCACCAATACAGTTTCCCTTTCATTACATTAAACATTAAACCCCACCAGTCGCCCAGCCTCCCGGTCTACCCATCGGCAAGGCTTCAGGATCGCCGGCACGCCGCGGCGGCCACACTGCGATATAATTAGTGGAGGAAAAGAACAGCGGCCTGGCTTTTACTCTAGAGGATAATGACGATTGGAGGAAGGATTTTACAGCTGATTACACAGAATAAACGTGATAATCTCTCTCTCTCTCTCTATCTATCTCTCTCTCTATCTATCTCTCTCTCTCTCTCTCTCTCTCTCTCTCTCTCTCTCCTACTACCCATCCCAAATGTTTCCTCTTTATTTTTATATTTGTTTCCTCCTTAAGATTATCTTACTCCGCTATCGTCTGGTTCTATTTTTCCTCTTTCGCCCTTACTTCCTCCTACTCCTACTCCTCCTCCTTCTCTTCCCTAACATGAGGATAACCTTGGCTCTCATCTCATACCTCTAATACCCTTCCTCCCTTCCTCCTTTCCTTCCTTCCTATCGCCCTTACCTTAATTCCACCTTCCCTCCTACCCTTCCCTTCCTTCCCTCCCTCCATCCCTAAACTTCACAATGGCTTTGGATAATTATTGCCGTAGTAATTTTGTGGGGAAAGACCAGCCCACAAATCAGCCATGAAATATGTAATCAAACACACACACACACACACACACACACACACACACACACACACACACACACACACACAGGCAAACACACATAGAGATAATTAAAGCCATGGTGTATGTGTTTAAAGGCTGACATCTCCATCACACACACAACGGATAAACAAACAAACAACGAAGTGAAGGCAATTAGTCCCTTATTATGAGGCCAATTATAAAGTCAGTTGGTAATTAGGCTGCTGGGGAAAAATGTAAAAAGTTTGATTTTGAACTGTTTTTTTCGTTTGAGGAAGAGAGGAAATTAAGAGAAGTCCGGAATGAGAGAGAGAGAGAGAGAGAGAGAGAGAGAGAGAGAGAGAGAGAGAGAGAGAGAGAGAGAGAGAGAGAGAGAGAGAGAGAGAGAGAGAGAGAGAGAGAGAGAGAGAGAGAGAGAGAGAGAGAGAGAGAGAGAGAGAGAGAGAGAGAGAGAGAGAGAGAGAGAGAGAGAGAGAGAGAGAGAGAGAGAGAGAGAGAGAGAGAGAGAGAGAGAGAGAGAGAGAGAGAGGAATTAAGGGGAAGAAAAGTGGGAAGAAGGTTCAAATTGGGGAAGAGGGAAGGGGAATGTAATTGGTAGTTAAGGTAGTTAAGGAAAAATGTCACACCAGTTTTCAAAAAGGGGGACAAGTCTCATCCAGGAAACTATCGACCAATTAGCCTGACATCGATTGTTTGTAAGTTAATGGAGACTATCATTCGCGACAATATGGTGAAATTCTTCGAAGAAAATAATACAATAAATAATTCGCAAAATGGCTTCCGTAGTAAACGTTCGTGTTTGACTAACTTACTTGTTTTTTTTTATTATATTTTTGAGGTGTTTGATGAAAGCAGATCAGTAGATATCATATATCTGGATTTTCAAAAGGCATTTGATAAGGTCCCCCACCAACGATTGCTCTGCAAACTATTGGCGCACGGTATCTCGGGTAACATTCACAATTGGCTTGCGGACTGGCTGTCTGAGCGGAAACAGAGAGTAGTTCTAAACGGTGTTACATCTAACTGGCTCGATGTCAGAAGCGGTGTACCTCAAGGATCAGTGCTTGGCCCCATGCTCTTCTTAATTTATGTTAATGATATCGATCATGGGCTCACTTGCAAAGTATCAAAATTTACTGATGACACAAAGATTGCTAGTAAAGTAACTGCGACACTCGACGAAGAAGCTTTACAATCAGATCTAGATCGACTTGCACGTTGGGCCAATCAATGGCAAATGAAATTTAACGTTGACAAATGTAAAATGTTGCACATCGGAAAAAATAACAATCGCGTTCGGTACGTAATGAATGGCAAACAACTTTCTGCAGTAAGTAAAGAAAAGGATCTTGAATCACTATATCAAGCGATTTAAAGCCCGGTCAGCATTGTTCAGAGGTAGTTAAAGGTGCAAACAAATTGGTTGGCTTCATCGGACGAGTCTTTAATAATAAATCGGAAAAAGTAATATTAAAACTGTATAATTCGTTGGTCTGACCCTGTTGGAACGGGTTCAACAAAGATTAACAAAGATGATTCCTAGGTTGAAAAATTTATCATATGAACAAAGGCTTAAAGAAGTAAATTTATTCAACCTATCAAACGAAGAATGCGAGGCGATCTAGTAGAAGTGTTTAAATGTTTAAAGGATTCAGTGATATTAATGCGGAAGATTACTTTACAATTGATCGAGTAAATAGAACAAGAAGATATAAGAATTTGAAGATAAGTGGTAAAAGATTCTCGTCGTTCGAAGATAAACACTTCTTCTTCAATCGAGTTGTTAATGTTTGAACTCTACCCTGTGATGTCGTTGATAGTACAACAGTTACGGCCTTCAAAAATTGATTAGACAAATATTTTGCTTTTATCGCCCCGTTAGTGGTAGCAGTAATGGTAGCTCTTTCCTCTTTCCTACATAAATTCCATGCAGTTTTTCCATGCTGAATGTTTCTTTTTCCTTTCCTGCAATCTTTGGCTTGATGGATGGGGGTGTGGTGAGGAGCCTTCGCCTTTGCTGTACTCCATCTTACACATTTTATTAGATAGTTAGTGTAGCTTGTCACAAACAGCCTCGTAAGGACTAGCAGGTCTGCTGTTGTTTGTTCTTCTTTTGTGTTTCTTTGTGAGGGAAAGAATATGAATTGATAGAACACAGCTAATTCCTTTCTCTCTATATTTTTTTCATCTTCTCAACTGTTTTGTCTTTATCTTTGTCATCTTTTTCCTTTTCCTATTTTTCCTCTTCTCCCTGTCTTTCATCTTCAGTTTTGTTATTCTTTTCATTTTCATATTTCTTCTCTCCTTCCTTTTCCTCATCATCAGTCAGTTTCATCTTCATTCATGCCATTCTCTTCTGTATAACCTTCCTTCTCTTTCTGATCTTTAAATATGGCATCTTCATCTTTCTCATCATCCTTCTCTTCAATGTTCTCATTTTTATTCATGTAATACTCCTTTCATCTTCCTTATCTTCTCCCTGAATTTCTTTCTCATCTTCCTTCTCTTCCTTTTCCTCATCATCAATATTATAATTATCTTTTTCAGCCTCCCTTCTCTTTTCCATCTTCTTCCTTTACATCCTTTTTTTCTTCTTCCTCCTGTTCATTCTTGTCACCTTCTTTCTCATCTTCAATTTGTTCCCATTTCTTATCATTACTTGCTATACTCTTCTTATTCATGCTCCTTTCCTTCCTCATCCTCATTCGTCCTGTTCTCTTCCTTTTTCTCTTGCTCCTCTTTCTCATCCATCTTCTCGTGTGTTTCTTTCCTGCCCTCCTCCTCCACCTCTCTCCCTCTCTCATAATCATAATCATCACCGTCGGTTTTTAATATTTTTCGTCTTTATAATTATTGGACAACGTCTTTCTCAAACTTCTGTGTTATACCGAATTTCTTCCTTCCTTTCTTCGTTTTCTTTCTCCTCTCCATTGTCATCACCACCATTATCATTTAATTTTCTTTTGCTCTGTTCACCCAGTAAAATATTCCCTGTTGTTGACTTTGTATATAATGAATCTTTCTTCTCTCTCTCTCTCATCATCCTTATCATCATTAACAATTATAGCTTTGTCTACATTTTCGTTCTATTCAAATAAGTATTTCCGCAACAGTTATTTACATATTTAGAGATTTTTTTTTTTTATCACTTTCTTCTTTTTCTTTCTTTCTTCCCCTTCTCGCCCCTTCCCTTCGCCTCTTTCCCCTTTCCTCCACCCTCCTCCTCCTCCTCCCTGACACACCCATTCGATGAGACGTAAATCAGGAGGAGCCATTAGAAGCGCCAGACGGCGCCTCGGGGTTTAATTTCAGGCACAGGCTCGGGGAAAGCAAAGCAGTAAAAAAAAAGTAAGAAAAAAAAATAATAAAACTGAAGAACGAACTAAATTACAGAAGCAAAAGTGAATAATATTTTCTTACTGTACCATATATATTTTTTTTTCATTTAAATGAGAGGAGAGGAATGAGAGGGGTAAGGGGAGAGGAGAGAGAGAAAAGGAGTGAGAGGAGGGGACTGAGAGGAGAGGAAAGAGGGAATAGGAGCGAGAGGAGAATACGAAGGGTGAATAGTGAGGGGAGAGAAGTAAGGTTAAGGGAAGGCATCTAGGAGTATAAGTGATAAGAGGGGAGGGAATGAGGCGTCAGGAATCGGCAGTGAGCGGATCACGGCGTCTCCAGCTGGCTCAGGACACACTGAGTCGCGGGTCAAGTCAAGGCGGCGCCGCAAATAAAATGGCAGTAAAGTGACTGAAAGAACATAAAAAAGTGAGTGAGGGAGAAGAAAAAAAGATCAAATGAGAGAGAGAGAGAGAGAGAGAGAGAGAGAGAGAGAGAGAGAGAGAGAGAGAGAGAGAGAGAGAGAGAGAGAGAGAGAGAGAGAGAGAGAGAGAGAGAGAGAGAGAGAGAGAGAGAGAGAGAGAGAGAGAGAGAGAGAGAGAGAGAGAGTAAGAACGTCATTTTCAAAGTTAGTAAAGTAAAAGGAGGAGATAAAGAGGGAAAAGCATAAAAAAATAGAGAGAAAAGATCAGAAACTTAGAGAAGAAATATAACGTCTGGTTGAAATATAATTACAAGGAATAACGAAAGAGTTGTTGGTTTGTTAGTAGAAAGAAGAAAAGAATGTAAAGGTTGGTGTACTGGTTGTTGTTGTTGTTGTTGTTGTTGTTGTTGCAGGATAAATGAGAATGAAAAGGATAAAATAGAGTTATATAAAACGAAAGGAAGGATACCAATAAATGTTATGTTCGTTGTTGTTGTTGACATTGCTTTAAGCTGTAAAAAGAAAATAAGAGTAAAGGAAAAGAGCGAGCTTATGAGATCAAAGAAAAGAAATACGCAAAAGGAAGGAAGGAAGAAAAGGAAGAAAGGAAGAACGCAAGAAGGAAGGAAGGAAGGAAAATCTGTCAGTTATCGTTGCTATTGTTACTTTTAAGGTCATTGGTATTAATTATTCAATAATAAAGTAATTATTGGAAGCTGTCGGGATTCAAGCAAATTATATTAAGAGAAAATGAGCTCTTATGCGGAATTACATTATTAAGAACAGACAAGTAGACTGAATTACTGTTATAATTGTCTATATATTAAAAAAATAACAGAAGGAAATAATGAGTTAACATTATTATCTTATAAGTTAGAATATCATTAAACGCGTTAGAGTTAATCTCAAGGCTCTGGTGGTCCGTGAAATCTGTGAACAAAGAGATGAAATGAAAAGGTTGTGTATGTCACTGTTGAAATGTTCCCAAAACATAATGCACGTGTATGCTTTTTGCGGGCTTGGAATATCACGAAGATCAGACAAGAGAATATTTCAAGGTTCCGGTCGTCCGTGAAAGGCACAACCTGATGAAAAACAAAGACTGGGATGCCTATTACTGGATATGAGAGAGAGGTAAACTATTTTTAAAGGAAAAACAGGAGGAATTGAAAGTTCTAGCCGTCCATGAGAGCTGTAAGTAAACTGAAAAAAATAACGGTTGTGTGGATTACTATTAAAAAGTAAATAAAGAGCATCATACGAACTATTTTTGCAAGAATTTAGAATATTATTACAATGAAACAGAGTAACTCAAAGCTCTGGTCGTCTGTGAAAGCTGTGATTAAACCTATAAAATATCAGGCGTGAACTGCTACTGAATAAAAAAGACGTATTTACTCAATTGTGTGGTTTTAGAATATTATTACGGCACAACAAGAGGAATTCCAAAGCCTGGTCATCCGTGAGGGTAATGCATAAACGGATGAAAGAAAATGGTTGAACACTGTTACCAAAGACACAACAGCAGAAACAAAGGCAGCAAGTGCACTTCATCAGTGCAGTCCTTCCTTTATCCTCGTCCTCCTTCGTCTCCTTCTCTTTTTATCCTCTTGTAATGCATAATTAAGAGGTACTTCCAGCTGAAGACACGTCTTAATGATTTGCGTCAAGTGATGCAGTAGGGAGAAAAAAGCATTCATCACATTTTGAGGTTATCAAAATGGAAACACATGTTTCTTGGGGGCACTTTAGAGCATATTAGGGTAACTCAAAGCTTGTTCTTCCGTTCATGCAGTACGCAAACGGAAAGCGAAACTCAAGGTAAAAAAAGAAGTTCATATGTTAAAAATTATATAATTAAAATATTAAAACATTAGAGCGAAACTGAAATGGCAGTCTTTTGCCTAATCAAGAGATGGACGTCAAGAGAATGTAAAGGCTGTGCTAACAACATAAAAGTGAAAACAGTGTGTAAACATTTAAGGAATTAGATATACTGTTCAGGCGTCTCAGCATTTTTATTTCGAGTACAGTCAACAGCAGAGAGAAAGACGGAAGAAAATTTATATATATAGAGAGTATATATATATATATATATATATATATATATATATATATATATATATATATATATATATATATATATATATATATATATGGTATTAAAGATCGCAAACTTAAAAGAACGGAGTCGCTATTGTGTGTTGACTCTCCTCGACTCTGGCTGTTTTAATCTGTTTCTTTTGCTGGACGTGTATCGTCCCTCAAGGCTTCCTTTACATAGTCCATCCTCCTCCTCTCCTCGGTCTCCCTTCTTCCTCCCACCCTGTACTTCCACACTCTTATTACTTGTCTTCCCACACACCAATTTCTTTTCATAATTCACTTATCCACCTCTTCTTCAATCTCCTCTCCTTCTGGTAACTCCTGTTCTTCAAGGTCTCAGTACTCTGTCTTCCCATTACACTTCCTTCTCTTTACACACCTCTATCCATCTCTTCCTGTCCCTTTCCTCTTAATACTGTTTTTTACTTTCCTTTTCATTGTTCAGCTCCTATAAATGTATCTTCTCTCTTCACATAATAATTACAATCACCTTCTCCCTGCTCTCTTTCTCCTTCTTTATACCTATACTCCGTCCTCATTATTTCTGCTTCCTACCATTTCATCCTTTTCTTCATAACGTGTCTGTAATTCTTTCACATGAGCGTTAATTTCATGTCTGGTCGCCTTCTTTAGCAGTTGCGAGGCAAGATTTGTGAGGGCAGGGGACTGGATGCACTATTACTAACCGTATGAGAAGCGAAGGCAGCTCTTGTTTTTATATCTAAGTGAGAGTTAGCTTTATAGGTTGAGTTATTGTGTTAAAGATCAAGAAAAAGGACGCTTAAAAGAGGAAAAAGGTTGTGCTGCTGATAAACAACGTAAAGAAACAAAGTAAATAAAGGATAAAAAGGAAAAATGAAAGAACAAGAAATTAGAGTCCGTGCGTGTATTTTCTGTGGACTGAATATAGTAAAGCCACTTAAGAGTTAAATTACAGCTGTGTTGTTGGCTACAAGTGCGAATAAGAGAATGCAAACAGGTGAAAATACTACATTTTAAACATTTCAATGATTCAGAAAAAGTCAGCGAATGTGTTTCCTTGTGCATTTTTTTACAACAAACGAGGCACCCCTAAGGAGATGACGTACAAATAAATAAATAAAACGCAAAAGACATAAAAAACTGTTATGAACTGCTCCCGCAAATATTAAAGGTACATGAAGTTTTAGGATTCAGACTGTTCATATAATCAACTGATGACGTAACGACTGGCTACGTACATATTTTGTACAGGTAAAAAGATGCAGCGCATATACTTTGTGGTTAAGAATCAACGGCTTCCGTGACAACTGAGGACACTGTATAAATCTGAGGACGCTGACACGTTAACTTAGGAGATACCAAGACAAACTACATAACTATATTGAAAAATGAAAACCGTGAAAAGCGATTAGACACTGAAAGAAAGGCAAGAAAAAACAACTGAAAAGTAAACATACATTTTGAGGCCATGTAACTTATTGCTGCAGACATGAAATAAGGATACTAATGGAACTAGGTAAGGATAAGATAAAAAAATATGTAAACAAAGTGAAAAGAGATTAAACAAAAACAATGTACGAGAAAAAAAAGAAAAGTAACAACTCACTCTAGTAGCAATTAAGACTCCACTACTTATTAGTAGCCATACAAATAAGGAACTTAATACTTCTGGCTTAAGTAGTAAAAGGCCAGGCCACTGATAACACCAGCCCAAGACTAACACCCCAAAGCTACTGTGTTCCTGCCAAAGCTGTGAGAGTTAGGAGGCGGAGGAAGGAACAGCTGTGCTTCCTCTACCATTAAGATTATTCAAAGAAGAACGTGACGTAAGTTGCTGCTTAATGGTAATGAGCTTGGGGGAGAAAATAAACCACAAAGTTAATTTCCAAGGTCTTGAAGCATTGAATAACAAGACCATCACTTAAATGTCGATACCTGTTAAGTCTTTTGTACAGCAAAAGGCAAAAAGCAATACAAAGAAAGAAAAAAGACAAGGTTGTGAGAAAGATAATCGACGTAAGGTGGAAAGCCTGCACGTATCACCGCCAATACTCTGCCGCCTTTACTATTATGTTATTTGAAGGTAAATAGACGTGTGAATTGGTGGTTCTAATAATAATGAGCTTAGGACAGTAAATACAAGAAACAAACTTAATTTCCGAGGCCTTGAGGTTTGTAGAGGGTGTGAGAGTTGCGTGAGGCGGAAAGAAGAGAAGGCTGTGCTACATACCCTTGTCACTGTGGTTATTGCAGGCAAAGGGGACGTACCTCTGATCGTCTGGAAATGGAAAAAATACACGAAAGTTAATACACGAGATGTGGTGGTCAGTCAGGCTTCAAAGTGGGTTGAGTAGGGAAGGGAAGAAAATGTGCTATAACATTGAAGGTGTTAAAGACGAACTAGAGGTATCTTGTAGCTGTAATCAATAATAACACAAATAATTTCAAACATCTTGAAAGAGTTAAACACAGTAAGGTGGGAGGTCAAGAAAAAGCTGTGCCTGTGTAAGGATAAAGAAGAGCTGAGGTAACTCGTGCATGCCTTTATCTACTGACAACACAAAACACTTCATTACAAGAGCCTGGTGTCTGCTTCAGAGAGGTTGTTGTGAGGTGGAAGGAAAGAAAAAAGTATGCTACGTAACACCATCAACTGTAAAGGTGAGATAGACGTGTTGCAACATTATAAATTACCAACAAAGTAGTTACCATCAAAGTCTAATGCTCTATTCAGTGTTATGCGTGAGATAGAGGAAAAAATATGCTTAGTAACATTATCAACTTGAAGATGAGGTTCACGTAATTCTAACTTTATAAATCATGTTCTAGTTTTGCTTCTGTCCACCTCGTTTGCTATACAGCAAAAAAGTCAATGTCAAAAGTCTGAGGTGCAAAATTTGAGATAAAAGGAATTGCGTGAGGTAAAAGAAAGAAAAGTTACAATGGTTGTTACCCATCATAAACTAAGGTAAATTTAACATAACTTATAGCTTGTGCTCAAATATAAGCAACAAAATATCAACAAGACGAGTCAACCCGTGAGCCAGTTTTTTTTTTTCCCTTGAGCTGCGTCCCACTGTACAAAAGGTTTAGTGATACGCAAAGACTATACCTGGGGTCTTCCCATCCGTTTCTCTGTAGGGGGAAGCACAGAACGTCTCGGCCACTCTGTCTGATGGAGCAAAGTCCCTTGCAGCATCTGCACCTCCGTGGTCTAGTGGTAAGCGTGTTTGGCTACCATTCCACGGGCCCAGGTTCGAATCCCTGCCCGGGCAGTCGAGTGCAGCTCACCCAGATGTCCATCCTGCCTTTCGGGTTGGTCGATAAATGGGTACCTGGGAAACCTGGGGGTAAACTATGGCAATCCCTGATTCACATTGGCCTGTGCCCCGGTAACTGTTTGTTCCCTACCACAGGCTCAAAGGGCTAACGGGTCGGAGATGAGCACGGCAGCCACGCGCAGCTATAGCACATCCACCCACCTTTTACCTTTACCAATCTGTCATAACCACAAATTAGTGACACCAGAAAGAAGGACTGTTTCTGGGGCCTTGTGAACTGCCAAGCTTAGAATCAGTTGGGAGGCAAAGAAAAGTAAAAAAAAGGTGTGGCACCCAACTGTTAAAGCTTTAAATTGCAACACCAGAATAAAGGGAGTCAGTTTCGAGGCGTCGTGAGCTGCCAGGGTTGTGCGTGCGTTGTGAGGAGAGAAGTGGAGAGCCAGACGCGGCCGGTGTATTAATGGCTGCAATATTAATGAGGAAACACTGACTGACTAAATGACAACAAAAAAAAAAACTCCTGATGTCAGGATGAGTTACTAAAAGTACGATGTAGGAGAAGATTGTGTGCCCTGTCCGGCTAAGCTTGTAAAAATACTTAATATAAATAAATAAAAAAAAGGAAACACGAGCTGATTAACTTTAAGTCGGTGTTGTCAGGAAGAATAATGAAGTACAGTGTAAAAATGAAGCCTGTCAAATGTAATGCTGAGAGGAAAATGGGTACAGTATTAAAAGAGTAAAATTTATATTCTGCCTGCCTAGAAAAAGTATAGATTACCATTTCATAATAACGAGTGTGTTCTTGCTGGTGAAGTCGAGGAAATGTTAATAAATGAGAAAATGTTGCAGAGATAACGGCGCTTAAAGTGTTCAGGTTTCAGAACATTAATTTCCACCCCGAGGATCATTGCGTGTGTGTCACGACTCTGTTCCCGCTGGTAATGGTTGAAAAGGAAGTACACGCAGGAAAATACTGTCTTGTAATTGTATTCATGGCGCCGGAAGATTAATGCAAATACAGAAAGGAAATTCGAATAGTCTGTCCGTTCGTAAATGTTGTAATCGTTGATGATCTTTCCAAACGAACTGTCCCATCCATTCCTACGTCGATGACTTAACTCTGCATTACTCAACTTTTTTAATAGAAGACCCACCCTACAGGAACTTCACGATTCAAGGCTGGAGGCAACAGAACGCTTAGCCGCAGACCTTACTATTATTTCCGATTGGGGCAAGAGGAACCGGTGTCCTTCAACCTCAAAAACAGTTTCTCCACCTATCCACTCGACACAATCTTCCAAACAACTCATACCCTATTCTTTGACAACACTCAGTTATCACCTTCCTTAACACTAAACATCCTCGGTCTATCCTAACTCAAAATCTCAACTGAAACTTCATATCTCATCTCTTACTAAATCAGGCTTCTTCGAGGCTGGACGTTCTGTACTGTCTCCGCCAGTTCTTCTCCATCCGCAAAGTTAAGGCTGTCCATTTACAGGGGCCTCTGTCCACCCTCGTATGGAGTATGCATCCTTCATGTGTGGGGTCCACCACAGCTCTCCTTGACAGGAGTGGAATCAAAGGCTCTTCGTCTCATCAGCTCTCCTCCTCATAACACTTCAGATAGGCTTCCTACCCTCTCTGCAAATTCCGCCGCCATAAGTTGCCTCTCTCTATCTTCTATCGATATTTTCACGCTCACTGCTCTTCTGAACTTAAGCTAACTGCAAATGCGCTTCCTCCTCCATGTAAGTGGGCCCTCGCTGCACATTTACTTTCACCATGCTCATCCCCATACTGTCCAAACCTCCTTACAGTAAGTTAACCAGCATCTTCACTCTTTCATCCCTCACGCTGGTAAACTTTGAATGATCTTCCTTCATCTGTATTTCCTCCCTACGACTTGAACTCTTTCAAGAGGAGGGTAGTATCAGGACACCTCTCCCTCCTGAAATTGACTGATTTTGGACACCCTTTAACCCTCTGTTCGGGAGCAGGAGAAGGGCCTTTTTTCTTTTTTTTTGCGCCTCGAGTTTCTGCTCTCAGCTGTAAAAAAAAATGTATTGGTGCAGTTGGAGGCAGACGCAGAGCCAAAAGCGTGACCTCACTGCTCATCTCCGTTTCATTAACCTTGAATCTTGGGTTGGCAAAAAACTTCACCCAGAACACAGA
>NW_026111959.1:0-72500 GCF_024679095.1 Eriocheir sinensis
AAAATTCATTATTTTAACAGACGTACCTTAATTGCATTGTAACATCATCAATATCTATAGTGGTGGGCTCCTTCTGCAAAGTAAATATCCTTTGTTCGAAAAATCCTTGTGTTATTTCTTCATTTCCAACCTAAAACAAGCTGATGTAGTGAAAATACTAAGGTTTAAATTCACTCAGGTTTATTCACCACCAGGCTTCGCTGCATAGTTCAGGTGGAATGAGCACAATGCTATTGGTGTTTTTACATTAGTTCGGCATGAAACAACTGTAACTTTAATTTACTCTGATGAAAGACATAGGAACATTTTGCATGTTGTGCAGGAAAACCTTGTCTTCTCAGGACAGCGCCCTGAATACCTACACCCTACGTCTCTCTGTGTACTTTGGCAGTGATGGCAGAGGCATATGCAAAGCATGTGTTGTACGATGTGAAGCTAGGCAGAGGCAGCACGTTTCCTGTCATGATCCTCATCTGATTCAAGAGTCAGTCGCATCATCAGGTTGACAGCTAAGCTCACCACTAATCAAGATTCTAAATCTGCATTTTAAACATCATACTGTCCATGGCTTTTGTACCAGCTTTCTGGCAGTCATGTCTGTATTCTAGCCAAGACAGACATCACAAATGTTATGCCTATAAATGTTTTCATCTCCTCCACAGTCAAAGCTAAGGGCTTGCCTGTCTCTGACATATGTTTTTTTTGTGTTTCCAGTGTAAGTGCATTCCATATTTCCTCAGAAATATAACCTGAAAAATATTCAACTGGAGAAACAACAGTAGGCTCTGTAATTGCAGCTTCATCAGTATCTGCTGGAAACATTTTCCTAAAATGTGAATCTCTGTGAAATAAGTGTGATCTATTTACCACTCTCCTTTGATTTGATGCATGATTTGGTGATGGATGTACTGCCAGATCATCAAGATGTGCTGTACTTGTGCTTGGAGCATCTGATGAAGACTCGACTTCATCCACTTGCGACTCATCTTCTGTGTCTGTCTCAGTAATTATTGTTCCATGAGGAAAAGTTCAGTGGCCTCAAGAGAAGCAGTTGGCCAGTCATCACCTTCCTCTTCATCCTCCTCCTCCTCCTCAGAGGCCTCAAGCAGGCGTAGTATCTCCTCCGTATCTGTAAAAGGAAAAAAAGATCAAGGAATGTTCACATAAGATGCATCTCAAGAAATGTTCCCAGTCACTGTCAATTATGATCTGAATGCACAAACTCTGTGCAAAGCCTCTATTTTCCCTCAGTAATGTTGAACAGTAATGCTACAATAGAAAAAGCTTGTAATTTATACAACATAAATTTTTCACTAATCATAACTGTGGTGGAGTTTGTGTTTGATATAACAATGTGAAATGCTAAGGTAATTTGACATTTAATTCCTGACACCATTTTTAAATGCATTGGCTTGATTTAATTAAATACTTGTAATTTACTTTTATTACTGTAAAACCAACTGGGATACCTTAATCTCAATTACACTCAACCATAAAAGGCTACAGAAACTCAACTTTCAATTCTTTCACATCTGCTTTGCTTTTTAAAAGCCTATTACATTAATTAAATGTCTTCATGTTTTTTAAATCCCATGCTGCAGTAAACTCACACAACAGTCCCTTTAAATTGATTAGGACGTGTACAATTGCATCAACTTTCAATAGGAAATCTTCCACATTATTCTGAAGAAGTTCCAAATACCTCTGTAAGCTTCCATAACCTTAAGCACTTTACAAAGTCATTAATTCAAAAGAAATCAGTGAACTTCTGTAACACCGATGCCCCAAATTTGGAACAACTCAACAGCAGGCACACCAATGTCCCAAATTTAGAACCAGATCTACAGCACCCATCCACTACAGAATTATTAAAAATGCATGATTATCGGATTTTAAGACATCAGGCACATGAACAACTGTCCTGCGTCAAAAACAAATCCCAAAATTAAATGTCTACATGTCTCTGACTTTCCAAGCTGAAGTGCACCCATAAAACACTCCCTTTAAACTCATTAAAACGAGTACAATCTTATTAACTTTTGATGTGAATTCTCCAGTATGATATTCTGTAGTAGCTCCAAATACCTCTGTAAGCTTCAGTGACATTAATCACCTTACAGAGTCTTTAATGCTTCCTTAAAAGAAATTTGTGATCTACTGTAGCACCGATGCCCCAAAATTGGAACAAGCTCAAACGCACCCCCCTGAACTGCTTAAAATGGAATGATTTTCGGGTTTTCGGACTTCAGGCACATGAACAACTCTCCTGTGTCTCCTACAAACCATTAAAAGCTAAAAATCCTAAAGCAAACGGCTGTAAATAAGGATTACTTACCCATATCCTTCAGAGAGCGGAGAAGACAAGCACCACATGCAGTTCCTTTGAGTGGCGCCGCTCTTCTTGTAAACATGCCGCGTTTTCTAACAGAAAATGAGCTAGAGGGATTGAAGAAAACGTGCCTTGGTATTAATTGGAAAACTATAATAAATTTTTTTTCTGTGATTTTTTTAGTTTTGTCCCGAAACTGGGACATTTTTACTTAGTTTGGAGCTGAATGGGATAATATCAAGCGATTTAAAGCCCGGTCAGCATTGTTCAGAGGTAGTTAAAACTGCACAAATTGGTTGGCTTCATCGGACGAGTCTTTAATAATAAATCGGAAAAAGTAATATTGAAACTGTATAATTCGTGGTTCGACCCCGTCTAGAGTACTATGTACAGCTTTGGTCTCCCTATTACAGAAAAGACAGAAAAGTTGGAACGGGTTCAACGAAGAGTAACAAAGCTGATTCCTAGGTTGATAAATTTATCATATGAACAAAGGCTTAAAGAAGTAAATTTATTCAGCCTGTCAAAACGAAGAATGCGAGGCGATCTAATAGAAGTGTTTAAAATGTTTAAAGGATTCAATGATATTAATGCGGAAGATTACTTTACAATTGATCGATCAAATAGAACAAGAAGAAATCACAACTTGAAGATAAGTGGTAAAAGATTCTCGTCGCACGAAGCTAAATACTTCTTCAATCGAGTTGTTAATGTTTGGAAATCTCTACCCTGTGATGTTGAAAGTACAACAGTTACGGCCTTCAAGAATAGATTACACAAGTATTTTGAATCCAACCAACAACTTAGATATTATTCATTGTCATAATAACGTTAAATTCTTTCGAATACTGGTGTCCTTGTCCGTTTTTATCGCCCGATTGGTGGTACCAGTAATGGTAGTTCTTTCCTCTTTCCTACATAAATTCCATGCAGTTTTTCCATGCTGCATGGTTCTTTTTCCTTTCCTGCCAGCTTTGGCTGGAGGGATGGGGGTCGAGAAGCCTTCGCCTTTGCTGTTCTTCATCTTCCACCTTTGATTAGATAGTTAGTGTAGCTTGTCACAAACAGCCTCGTCAGGAACAGCAGTTCTGTTGTTGTTTGTTCTTCCTTTGTGTTCCTTTGTGCTCGCCTCCCAGGTTATTTTCCAGTTACATAAGAAACAAAAAAACTGTTAAAAATAATATCGGCCCACTACCATTAACCTGGTAGCAGCGATGGGACAAATTTGTGGCTTTACCGTGTACCAGCGACGGGCCACATTTTTGCCATGATAAAAAAAAAAAATAGATGATGCATAAACTGATCACAAGTATGTATATATATATATATATATATATATATATATACTCATGCGTTAACTATATATATATATATATATCGATATATATTTATATTCGTGAAAATACTATATTATGACCAATGGTATTATATCGATTTTCCTTAACTTCAGCCTTTTGCTGCGTGTTCTTTAGAGGGTACCTCTTTAAATATACTATCCCTGGGTTAATGTCAGGCTACTGTATTTGGCAATACGCTTCAATTAGTGATAAAAGTTAATCCTTCGCTTTTTAGGTCCTAACATATCTAAACATTTTAAGCAACTCGTCATATGTGGTACAGAAGAGCGCTGGAATATGTTTGATTTCAGCTCGTCGCTCTATCTTTTCCTTCAAGGCCCTTGAAGATATAGTTTAAGGTGACCAGAACTTGAACGGCGATATTCTAGCGAAGTGCGTGCAAATGCAAATAGATCTTCAAATAAAGTCTCCGGATTTATAATCAAAGTTTCTGAATTAATCTCCTCATGTATTAAGAGAATTTTTACTCGCTAAGGAAGTTAGAATTCGCTCTATAACATTATTATCAATAAGTCATTAGCATTATATTAGTGGTGCCTTTGAGGAAAAGGCCAATATTACCCTTGATCTTTGCTTCGCTGAGCTCATGTCCTTGAATCTGATATTTAAAGATGAGTTTTTCACCTATGTGCACTAAAAAAAAAATTTTTCGCTCCAGTCGGCAAGTCTTATTGTCCTAGCAGCCTTGACGTCTCGTCCCAACTTTAAACTGTTCTGAAAAAAATTTACAGGCCTCCTAATTTGATCACTTTCCTGAAACAAATGAATTGGCTACTGATAACAGCATGGGATATCCATTTGTAAGTATAATCATTCACGTAAATTAACCCTTGAATTAACCTTGGCCCCAACGATACAGACATGTTGGGAACGCCACTGGTGCTCCAGGTTATGATCGTAATGCTTCACTCAGATTTTTAAGAACTAGCGTTGTTCTCTGTCAGTGAAAGTACTTCTCACGTTAGATGCTTATTTCAATACCGTAGCATTCCCACGGTATTGAAATAAAGCCTATGTGCATGGATTCATCGACTGGCTTTCACCTAAAATCTAGAGTAACATTACGTCATACGGTGAAGCTTCGGGCGATCTAACATGTCACCAGTGGCGTTCCCCAAGGTTAATAGGTCCTGGGGAAGACCGATTACTACGAAATTCATACTGACTATCAGTTACGTGAATTCATTTTGTTTCACAACTGATCATCCTATCGCGCTGATTATTTTTTCGAATAGTTTAATTGGGACCAGATTAGAGGCTACGGTACCTTGGTACAGTCAGTTTTCTGTCTCCTATTCAATCAGACTTAATAAGACTTGCTGACTAAAGAGCAGAAAAATGGCCTGAGGCTTTAACTTGGTGAATATGTAAAGTTAATGGCACATAGGTGAAAAAAATTCCATTTGTTGGCTACATTGTATCTTAACACATGAGCTCAGCGAAGTAAATTATCGGGGCCGGAAAAGATTTGACTGGATGTCATTATCTGTAACACTTCTAAAATGAGTATGATCAATGTTTGCAGTCGTACAATCCAATATGATTCTTCAGGGCCTTGAATTTTGTCTTGAGACGAATCGACCTGTGATTATAAATTCTCTTCACCCAAAATGCGCTACTGAAGATTATATTTAGCACCGACAGACCATGCTTTATCACCTAATCGAATTGCCACTTGACCTGGTAGCTGGGGATTATCTTCACCTTAAAGGCCCCATATCAAAGATCAGAGTTTTTGAAAGAAAAGATATCATCACTGACGAGCAAACCAAACATAAGCTTCTTAAATATATATACTTCTGCTATATGATATATATGAGCGTTATATATATATATATATATATATATATATATATATATACGCATTATGATCAATTTATGCGAAGGATCATCTAGAGGGGACTATATCATTGCAAAAATGGCCCGTCGCTGGTGCACAGTAAAACCACTTTAATGTTCTTCCGGGTTGACATTAACCCAGTATTATTTTAACAGTTTTTTGTTCTTATGTAGACCAACAAGAACACGCAAGCACAAACGGTATAGGAAGTTAAACAACAATGACCTGCTGGTCATACGAGGGCTATTTGGTGCGCATACACTAACTATCTAATAAAAGGTGGAGATCGAAGAACACTGAACAGGCAGAAAGCTCCTCCAGCCAAAGTCGGAGGAACGCACAGAGTATCAATAGCTTTACATGGAAAAAGTCTTCTTTTTGGATAAGTACTCAGGGACACAGGAAGATTATACTGACCATTACTTCGTACCGTTTTCGGGCAGATTGCAGCAAGGACACCAGTCAACCTAAATTCATATTATTCTCCCCACAACCTAGGTAATATGCTAAGTAGCTGGTTGGTTAACAATAATACTTAAAGCAAATCTGCCTATTCCGAAGGCCAATGACTGTTGTGGAGGAGGTGGCAGGTTCAACGACAGATCACAGGGTGCGTGCCTAGTTCCGCCGGTAACAACTCGATCAAGGCTCCACCTTTTGCCTTCGTGCGACGAACTACACCCTCACCCATCGTGAGTATCTTCAAGTTTCGATTTCTTCTTCTTGATTTGATCGATGCAGTGGTCAGAATGCGCGCCGCCGTATGGAGGGCTCCTTTAGATTAATACACCCATTATCCCACCTTGATGCAGCTCAGAGGAATCTCACCTGAAAGAACCAACATCAGCCTCTGAAGTCTTGCTCGTGTGATTTCAACTTTGTGTTAGGTTACTGGACGGTGCCAATTTTGACTTCTGCTCAGTGTTGGGCCAACCAACGGCCCACCATATTCCTACTTTGACACCGTATTAAATTGCCACTATTGGTTACGATATTCACCTGGTTTAATTAATTATCAGAAAGTTTTTTAGAATGTAGTACTATTGTGATAACACAAAGGAGTGGTCAATAGTCCTACACGCACAATGCGGATGGCAATGCTGCTAGACTGGTCGTACTCAGCCCCTTATATATACACACACACACACACACAATAATATTACGCACGGAATATTCATAGCCCATCCTCCTTCTCTCCCTTCCTCCCTCCCTTCTCTTTTCTTTTTCCTTTCTTCGATTTTCTTCTTTTTCGTCTTATTTGTTCTTCTCCTTTTTTTCTGCTTTTTTTCTTGGCATTATTCTTGCATAGCCACTTTTTTCTTTTTTTTCTTTCTTTTTCTTCCTTTCTCCTTTGTTATTCTTTTTCTTCCCTTTCTTCTTTTTTCTTTATCTGCTCCTATCAATTTTCTTTTCTTTTTATTATTTTCTCCTTCATCTCCTTCTTATCACCATCCTTCCCTCCTCCTTCTCTTCCTCCTCTCCTCCCCTGTATATTTTATCCTCTTATTAGTTAACATTCTCCAGTGCGCGCATTGAAATTCTATCTAGTTTAAGGAAATGGTACCGAAATGGGATCTAATTCTACGTGCGCTGTGAATGTTCTTCTCTCTGCTCGCGTCCTTGTGATGTGATTATTTTACCTACTTTTTCTCATTTGCTTTATTATCGTTTCTCTTTTGTTTTCTTTTTACTTAGTGTACGGCGTTAGGGTCTGTACGGCGGCAAAAAGGAGACGGAAAGAATTGTAAAGCTAGCAAAAGTGTTCCTAAAGTCGTGCTGGAAAAATGAATGGCAAAAATGCTCGAAAAAATGCAAGGAACAGGATTGAAAATAATTGATTCGGGCAATAAAATTATGAATATTGCTCTGAGATGGTAGGAAAGGTAGGTAATATAATTTAATGCCATTGGAAAGCAAAATACGTGAATCACCATATGTCCAAGGAATAGGATTGAAAATAAGCGATTCGGGCAATAAAACTGAAAATTGTAGTGCGATGGTGTATTATAGTGAGGAAAGATCCATAATATAATATCATTGGAAAGCAAAATACGTGAATCAGCATAAGCCCAAGGAATATGATTGATAAATATAGTCGGTTTCACGAGAGCTGGCGGGTCAAATCCTTCAGGGATGGACTCGCGTACTTGGCATCATTGCTTGGGTGACAATCTCTGCGTCGCTCATTGGCTGTTGTTTACTAGATCTAACCTACCGTGACATAACCTACTATCTCTTGCTCTCTGGTCCCTCTTTAAGTCAGTACAGGCACCCAAGCAATGATACCAAGTCCGCGAGTCCACCCCTGAAAGATTATGGTGATTCAGGCAATAAAACTGAAAAAAAAAATGTAGTGGGATGGTATATTATGGTGAGGAAAGATCTATAGTATAATGCCATTGGAAAGCGAAGTGCGTGAATAAACAGGAGAGGACCAAGAAGAGGAGGATGAGGAGGAGGACGACGACCTAGCGATACAGGTCAAAAGAAGAAGACGGAGGAGGAGGAGGTTATCATTTGTCATTTGTTTTTTGTTTTTTGTATCCTCGAACATGTGGAATCTAATGCTTTATTTTTATAGCAATTATTTTTTTCGATAACAATGTTCTTATTATATACTTTACTGCATGAAAAAAGAGAAGGTATTTGTCTCTTTTACTTTGAATAAATTAATGAATGAAAAACTGGGTAAATATAAGAGTATTTTTTCGTGCTTTTAAATAATAGTAAATTCCTGAATCATTTTACAACATTTATTTCTCATTGCGAGAGAGAGAGAGAGAGAGAGAGAGAGAGAGAGAGAGTCTTCCTCACAACGTAGCTCTTTTCTCCCACATTTTATCTTCAAAGTTATACAGTTTATTTTTTTTTTATCTTCCCACACATGTTAAAATAATTACATAAACTTCATCATCATCATCACCACTTGTTACGATATCAAAATCATCTGTTTCATCTTCGTCATCATCATCATCATTCTCACCTGTCATTTCATCATCTTTATCTTAATCTTATTTATCTGATTGCTTACCTGGAAATACCTAGCTCAAGAATGACAATACACTCTTATTATTATTATTATTATTATTATTATTATTATTATTATTATTATTATTATTATTATTATTATTAGTGGTGGTGGTAATGTTTTTTTTTTTACATTTCACCTCACACTTCTACCTTCACACTCCCTTCCTCTTTTTTCCTCCATTGCTGTCTCTCTCCTTATATATTCTCTGTTGTTATCTTCTTCCTCATATTTATTCACCTGTCTCTGCTCTCTACCTGTTTATCGAATGCGCTTCTTACATTGCTTCTAATTCCACCTCCTCCTCTGCTCGCAACACCTATGTAATTCCTCTTTATTGTATCATATCATCTCTATTAACACAGTATTCCCCTCCTCCTCCTCTTGCTGCTCTTCCTCTTCCCTCTTCACAATTTCTCATCCTCTTTCTCGAATCTACTCCCTGCTATTACCTCTCATTGAACTAAAACCTTATCTTTTTACTCTTCCTCTTCTTCTCTTTCCTTATATCCTCTCCATCACCAAATATCCCCCTCTTCCTCCTTGCAGCATCGTCCCTATCCTTGCATCATCATCACTTATCCTCTTGCTCCTCTTCCCCTTCCTCCTATCTATTTCGTCCACATCATCACTTCATCCTCATCTTCTTCTCCCTCATACAGTGTCTTCGCGGTCTGTGTTTCGATTCGCCTGCAGAGATCCTTGTATTCGGCCCACTTTCTGATCCCCTCCAAGAGCCAGTGGCCGTAGTACTTGGGCTGACTCTCCCTCTGCTCGCACCCTGGCAGGACCACGTTCACGTTGGCGTGGAACCGTGGCTCCAGGAAGAATGGGACGGACAGCCTGCCAAGGGAAAGGTGAGAGAGGTTTGGAGATGTTGTTTGCCGTTTGAGTTCCTTTTGCTCTTAGGCTTAGAATAGATAGTGCCTGTGGGAGGAGGAAGGAAAGGCTGTGTGGGAATGGCGAGTTTGTGTTGGTGATGATTAGGTTAGGTTGGTGGTGCAGTGTTACCAAACCCAACACACATAATTTATACTTTCACGAACCCTGACCTCCAAAATCTTTCAAAGGGTCATATTCTTACGTATCTAGCCTAATCTATCCATCCTAACCTATCCAACTTAACTTAACCTAATCTAACCTATCTACTATTCCAACAACAACAACAAATAAAATTACCTATCCAACCTAACCCAACCAACCTACACACACCTATTCCACCACCAACAACAGCAACAACCTTACCAAACCAACCTAGTCCAACCTAACATAGCCTACCACCACCGCCACCACCACCAGGCTCACCTATCACCACAGCAGTCGATCACGCGGTGTTTGGTAGCCTTGAGAGCCCCGCCGCTGGTGTAGGAGAGCAGCTGGCCGATGTTCATGACGAGGTGGCCGGGTTTGTGCGTCACGTCGATGATGGAGTCGTCCTTCCACCAGCGAACCTGCAGCCCAGGTACTCGGCAAGGTGGCCAGCAGCGTGACCTTCGTGGTGTCCTGGTGTTCGGCCGTCTGGATCACTGTGGGGAGGAGGGAAAGTGTGTGAAAAGGAGATGTGGTTCGAGTGCGTGTTTCTTTTGGTTTTAGAGATAGAATAGGTGACGAAAACTTACTGCATGACGGAACTTTGGTGCCTCGCTGACTGTATCACTATAACGATGGAGGAAGAAAGATGGCAGAAGGTGTGTTTAATGTTTTGATGGTCTTTTGTTTTAAGGCTCAGAAAAAGTGATAAAATATCTTTGCTCATGGCTTAATATGTCTGTTTGGCTGCTTGGATTACTGTGAGAGGGAGGAAGAAAGAGAAAAGGTGTCTCAAGCAGGTATTTTTGCGATCTCTCAGTTCCTTGTTTTTAGACTAAGAAGAGATGAGGAAGGAGATGATAACGTGGCGAGACCTTCAATTTACCCGGAAGAAAGGAGTTTGAAGAAGACATGAAAAGAATATGTCAGCTAGTTTTGCTTGAGGACATAGAGAATGCAATGTAAGATGACGATAATTGAAAGGTGATGAAGATGATAACGTATTGCAAGACCATCACTTTACCCGGAAGAAAGGCGTTTGAAGAGGCCGTGAATAGAACATATCAGTTACTATTGCTTGAAAACCCAGAGAATGCAATGTAAGCTGACGATAACGTGAAAGGTGAGAAAGAATATGATAACGTACTACAAGACCATCACTTTACCCGGAAGAAAGGCGTTTGAAGAGGCTGTGAATAGAACATATCAATTTGCTCAGAGAATGCAATGTAAGATGGCGATAACGTGAAAGGTGATAAAGATGATAGAATAACGTATAGCAAGACCATCAATTTACCTGAAGAAAGGCGTTAGAAGAGGCCGTGAATAGAACATATCAGTTACTTCTCCTTTTAGACTCAGAGAAGGCAATGTAAAATGACGATAACGTGGAAGGTGATAAAGATGATAACGCATAGCAAGACCATCAATTTACATGGAAGAAAGGAGTCTTAAGAGGCCGGGAATAGACCATATCAGTTACTTTTGCTTTTAGACTCAGAGAAGGCAATGAAAGATGGCGATAACTTAAAAAGGTGATACAGATGATGACCTTACAAGACACACCATCACTTACCCGCGTCACCGTCACGGGCTTCATATGTCGGGTTGGGTCTGGCCGGGTAGCGGATGAGCCGGAGCGTGGAGAGATGCGGATCCCTGAAGATGTCGGCGTAGAAGTCGCTGGGTGCTCCGTAACCTTCCGCGATCAGGCTCAGCAGCTCCCGCGAAGCCTCGGTCATCTTCTCGTGGTAGACCTCCATCCATGTCTGACAGAAAGAGAGGTGGAGGAATGGTAAAGATGAGAGGTAGATGTAGATGAATATAGTGTTGATTAGTAGTAGATAAGTAAAGAAAGGCAAGAAGAAGGAAGGAAAGATAGCCAGAACGAAAGAAAGAAAGAAAAAAAGAGAGGTTGGTAAAAGGATTGAAAGATTGAAAGAAAGAAAGACAAAAAGAGAGAAAAACGAAAGAAAAACAAACAAATAAAAAGAAAAAAAAGGAAGAAAAAGAAAAAGAAAAAACACACACAAAAAACAAAGAAAAATATAAAAAAGATAAAAAAATATACGAAAGAACGAAAGAAAAACAGAAAGGTTGAAAAAATAATTGAAAGGTTGAAAGAAAGGAAAAGAAAGACAGAAAGAGAGAAAAAACGAAAGAAAAACAAACAATTAAAAATAAAGTAAATAAAAAAATTTAAAAAAATATATAAAAAGATAGAAAAAAAAGAAAAAGAGAATCTAACATCCTATCCCCTTACCCTGAAGTTCCTGCCCTCCTCGGATTCCTCTAGACTCTAGAGGCCATTGGTTGTCCTCGATGATGAACTTCTCCTCCAGCGATATGAGTCCCTCCTTCGGCTTCCCCTGCTTCGGTCCGATCTCGAAGGCTGGGAAGGAGAGGACGCGGTGGTTGTGGTGGTGGTAGGGGTGGTGTGTGTGATGGTGGTGGTGGGGGTGGTGCTGGGTAGTGGTGGTGGTGATGATGGTGGTGGTGCAGGCGAATTTAAGTTCCTCATCACCATTCTTACATTCGTTTCACCTTCAATTCACTATCTTCATAACCACCACTATCACCACCACCACCACCACCATCATCTGGGTAAATAGCTCACTGATCAATCGACTGATTACAGACAGACAGACAGACAGATGAATATTCTCGTTCGTGTCGTGTTTCGTCAATATTATTCAAATTTATCAACGTGCATAATTTGTTTCTATATAAAGAGAGTATAACCCTCTTGATAACGTACTTACTGCATGTCGTGTCATTGTACCTCATTACAGCTTCGAGTCATTTGCGTCACTTATCATTCAGAATCGTTTTTATTTTGTCACGCACCTGGAACTAGAAACAGAGACCGAATCCAGAGTAGCTTGCTGATTGGTTAGGTCACAGCATTATCTTGTATGGTCGCGAAGGAACTCGTAACCGTGTATCATAACAGCCATCGAAACAAACAGATGATCTCACTGATCGGTTCGGTCGACACGCAATGCAACAACGAGATCGACAAACCACAAAGAAGAAGTAACAGATGAAATTACTCCGAAAGTTACTCCAGACCCGCACTTGATCTCCCTTCTTTCTCTATAAGACATCAAGTTCTTATATATCCTCAAGGTCTATGCCAAGTTTCGAAGTCATCCCTCACGTTCTATCGTTCTCAAGTTTTATGCCAAGTTCAGAAGTAATCCCTCAAGTTTTAGTGAGTTTTCAAGTTCTTAAAGCCCTCAAGTTCTTATAACTCCTCAAATTCTATCAGTCATCAAGTTCAAACAATTTATCGAGTCATTCCTCACATTCTAGCAGGTCTTCAAGTTCTGTGCCAAATTCCCAAAGTCATCCTTCATGTTCTAGTAAGTTCTCAAGTTTTCATAAATCCTCAAATTCTGTCAGTCATCAAGTTTTAATAATTTCTCGAGTCATTCACCACGCTCTAGCAGGTCTTCAAGTTCTGTGCCAAACTCCCAAGTCATCCCTCATTCTGTCAAGTCCTCTAAGTCCCCCAGTCATCCCTCAGTCCTCACCTTCCTTGTGGGACACGGCGCCGGGGATGACAGGAAAGTATCCGCGGTACTCGCTGCTGCACTTAGGGTTGAAAGACTTCTTGGAGATGGCCATCCTCTGCTCCATCGGCAGGCTGGCGGAGGGAGGAGTGGAGAAGAGATGGTTATAGAAGAGACAGGGGAAAAGAGGAAGAGAAGAGGCAGTGGATGGATAGATAAGGGACATGGTGCAGCTAGATGAGAGACGGAACAAGTAGATATTAACTTGAGAGGAAGAGACGGACAGAAACCGAGACCACCGTTGCCAGATTATCGTACTCGGAGCATCACGTATCCCGGCTTCTCACCCTTTAAATATCACCAGGAAACAAGAATAATTAACCTTTTCAACGATAACAACACAAAAAGCCAGTTATTGGGGCACATGAGGCAGCTTTTGTGGTTGAAATCGAGAATATGAGAGACTGAGTACGACAATCGGGTAACGTTGATTCGAGACGCGTGAACAGACCCACCGATCTCAAACACTTCGATGTCCAAGACCACACACATTTGACAAAGCTTTCGTAGGAGTTGCAGGCATTTCAACTGGTAGTCTCAAATAAAGATCCACAGAGTCAAGTGGAGAAGCAGGGACAACGATAAAGACACGGAATAGCGACGAATACAAAGGAACGGAGACCCAGAACGATAAACATGGATTAGGGACAAAGAAATACAAATACGAAGAGACGCGGAGACCCACACGAAGGAGGACAAAGAAGACGAAAACAAAAATAGACCCACGCATGAAAAACGACAAAAAAGAAGACGAAGACAGATAGGGAACCACGAAGAAGAAGAAGGAGAAGAAGAAGAAGAAGAAGAAGAAGAAGAAAGAGAAAAAGAAAAAGAAGAAGAAGAAAAAGAAGAAGAAGAAGAAGAGGAAGAAGAAGATGATGATGCTGGGATGAAAGGAACGGGAAAGAAAAGAGAGGATGAAGGGCGAGGGAAGGAAAGGAAAGGACAAACGAAAGGAGAAAAAGTGGAAAGGAGGAAGAGAAAAAAAAACAGAATTAAGGTACAGGAGAGAAAATAGGATAAATAATATGCTCGTAAGGAAGATAAAGAAGAAGAAGAAGAAAAAGAAGGAGACCCACACAGACACAACCCCCCGCCTCGACACCTGAAGAACCACTTGGAGTGTCGCAGCAGCCTCCTCGTCGTAGCCGTCCACGTTCTTGAGGTAGATGAAGCCCACGGTGGTGAGCGCCTCGTGCAGCTCCTTCACCAGGCCGGCCCGCGTGTGACCCTTGGCCAGGCTCAGGTCGATGACGGGCAGGACCTTCTCTTCCTCCTGTATGAGCGAGAGAGAGATGGATAGATAGATCGATAAAGAGTTAGATAGATATAGATAGGGATAGATAGAGAGCTTGAGCGAGAGAGGTAGAGAGCAGGATCTGCTCTTCCTCCTGCCAGGGCGAGAGAAAGTTAGACTGATAGAAATCGATAAAAAAAGTAGATAGAGAGTTATATATAAATAGATTGATAGAGAGCTTGATAAATATAGACAGAGAGGTAGAGGGCAGGATCTTCTTACCCACCAGTCGTGGTGAGCGAAAGATAGAAAGATAGATAGAGGTAATAGAGATAAGAGATAGGTAGAGGTTGGTAGAGAAAAAAATATATATATATATATATATATATATATATATATATATATATATATATATATATATATATATATATATATATATATATATATATATATATATATATATATATATATATATATATATATATATATATATATATATATATATATATATATATATATATATATATATATATATATATATATATATATATATGAGAGAGAGAGAGAGAGAGAGAGAATCAATAGAGTACATGTGCCTTTTTCATATTCTCCATCAGTTCTTCGCTTCACTCAGAAAAAAAACGACAACAACAGAAGGTCAAAGTATAGATCAATGTTGCAAGAGCGGAAAAAAATATTTGATAAGAAGATAAGATATGCAAAACTTCAAAAATAAAAAGAAAGATCGTAAAATATATAAAAAAAAGAAGAAAAAAACAATGTGTGTGTGTGTGTGTGTGTGTGTGTGTGTGTGTGTGTGTGTGTGTGTGTGTGTGTGTGTGTGTGTGTGTGTGTGTGTGTGTGTTTACCTATTTGTAGTATACAGGACCTGAACTCAAGCTCGGTCAGTCCTGTCTCCCACTATATTTGTCCAGCTTTTCCTTCAATTTTATTTTATGTGTGTGTGTGTGTGTGTGTGTGTGTGTGTGTGTGTGTGTGTGTGTGTGTGTGTGTGTGTGTGTGTGTGTGTGTGTGTGTGTGTGTGTGTGTGTGTGTGTACAAGTTCCTCTTACCATGTTTTCCACGTCGGCGTAAACACCTGACACACAAACACACACACACCTGCTAACACTGTCTTCTCGGCACCACTTATGAGACGCAGCAGCTATCCGCTTCCTCCTCACGCCACGGCCTCGGGTGCTGCACTGCCACACGTCCAATCTCGCCCTCCCTTAAAAAGCTAAACTGTCAGAACTAATCAGTAATCACATCTAGTATGCCCCGTATTCTGAGACGCATTCGGGTCTCACAACAATATATTCCCTTTTTATTTTATTTTTTTTACAGCAGAGGAGGCAATTCAAGGGCAAAAACACGAACAGCAACAACAAAATAAAAAAGCCCTCTATATTTTGCTTCGTACAAAAAATAAAGAAGAGCGAATAAAAGGTAAAAAACAAGATCAATTTCAGGTGCAGAGGTGTCTCGGTACTCTCCTTTTGAATGAATGTGTAGCGGCAGCAGGCCGCTACTGAAAAACAAACATTTCTGTTTGTGTGTTTTCTGAACAGCTACGTTATAGCTGGTATAACGCCGTGTGATTCGTTAAGGCCGTCTGTGTAGGTTCAGAGATACGACTGATAACCCAGTGGTGACTCCATTTATAAGCAAATTTATTCTCGAGAATATACACGTTTTTACATACGGTGATTGATTATTTACAGAAGTTCATATGCGCTAATATTTACAATAATGGCTCTATGGTGATGCAGTTTTAATATGTTAATGTTTATAATAATAGGAGTGATTACTTACATATATATATATATATATATATATATATATATATATATATATATATATATATATATATATATATATATATATATATATATATATATATATATATATATATATATATATATATATATATATATATATATATATATATATATATATATATATATATATATATATATATATATATCGCAGTCTGATGAATAGGAAGACAAGATATTAGTGTGTTATAAGAGTGGAAGAGGAGAAAGAGGGCAAGGTGAGTTACAGGGCAGAATGAAGAAATTAGAGCGAAGGAAACGAGAAAGAAAATGGTGTGTTTAATTGGTCACAACAAGTGTTTCCTCTTTCCAAAGTTCACAAAGGGAGGTTAGTCGGGCTGTGGTGAGTGCTCTTTCACGATCACGATGCATAAGGGTGGTCAGACTATCACTATGCTCATAACACTAACCATGGAAGCGCTTATACAACCTCTACGAAAGTCTTATCTTATGTGTGGTGGTAAGGTTTGGTTCTCAGACACTTTCGGCTCCAAAAACAACAATTTTCAAAGACCACAAATTAAGTTAGTCGGGTTCTCATTGGTGTTTTTTTCATATCCACGGTGCAGAGGTCAAACTACTATTAAGCTCGTAAAACTACCCATGGAAATGCCTCAACAACATCTACGATAGCCTTGTCTAATGTGGGTATGTTCTTAACAAACAGTACTATTTCCTAAGGCTTCAAAAGAGATTAATCGGGTTCTCATTAGTGGTTTTTCATGTTCTTGGTGCAGAGGCCTTGCCAAACTACTACTAGGCTCGTAAAACTACCCATGGAAATGTCTATACAACCTCTATGAAAGCCTTGTCTAATGTGGGTATGTTCCTAACTAACTACTATTTCCTAAGGCTTCAAAGGAGATAAATCGGGTTCTCATCAGTTGTGCAGAAGCCTTGAACATAAGAACATAAGTACGTAGGGGTCTGCAAGAGGCCGGTAGGCCTATACAGGCAGCTCCTTTGAACCTAAGCTCCAGTGTATCTAACCCCACCTAATATCGCTGTCCATTAATTTATCTAATCTATTTTGAATGTGACAATTGTATTGGCACTCACCACGTTACTGATAAGCATATTCCAATCATCAACAACTCTGTTAGTAAACCAATTTTAGCCTATGTCACTGTTGAATCTGAAAATATCCTGTTTAAACCCAGAAATACGTTTCCTACTCGGCTCTCTTACCAACAAAACCTTATGAAGATCCCCTTATTAAAGGCCTTCATCTATTTATAAACCTCGTTCATGTCTCCACGCACCTTTCGTCTTTCCAGAGAATTCAAGTTTAACTGTTTGAGTCTTTCCTCGTATGGCAAGTTTCTCAACCCCTGAATCATCTTAGTCATCCTTCTCTGCACCGATTCTAACATTTTGATATCCATTCTAGTATAGTAAGGTGACCAGAGCTGAACCGCATAGTCAAGATGAGGTCTAACTAATGCTAAATTGCCTAAATTGCCTTGCCAAACTATCACAAGCTAGGTTGAAAAAAAACTACCCTTGAAAGTACCTGCAACCCCATAACGAGAGAGAGAGAGAGAGAGAGAGAGAGATTTTTTTTACATAGATTTACATAGAAAATCAGACCACACAGACCCCATGGTCCAGACTAGGTGGTCTGTCCTTAAACCTAAGTGAATCTACACTAATCAGATGGCTCCAAAATGTTGCTTTTCTACTTTAGTTAATATTAAGTTCAAGGAAGTGACGGTCGAGCTTGTTTTCAAAGGAGTCAATCGTGTTACACTGGACCACTGACGGTGGGAGCGTATTCAATTTCACTTTACAACGTTGGTGAAGAAAAATTTGGTGCAGTCTGAATTTACTTGTCTACATTTGAGTTTTATGCCATTGTTCCTCGTTCGCAAAGTGTCATCGATCATAAACAATTCTGTTCTGTCTACATTAGTGAAACCATTAAGTATTTTAAAACATTCGATCAATTTTCCTCGGAGGCGACGTTTCTCAAGTAAGAACATGTTAAGGGTGGAAAGCCTTTCTTCGTAGGATTTGTTGCGCAAGGAAGAGATCATTTTTGTTGTCCGACGCTGAACACCTTCTAATTTAGCAATGTCCTTTGCATGGTGAGGCGACCAAAACTGTACCGCATATTCCAAGTGGAGTCTGACTAAACTATTATTATTGAATCAGCGGTCGATGCAGTTTCAATAAATGCGAAGGAGGACACAGTGTATCTGATCCATGCGGGAACCAACGACCTTCAGTCAACCCAATCTCAGGACCTGTTAGCAAAATACCGTCAAGTCATTCGGAAATACAAGACCAAGTCCCCTCACATCATCGTCTCTGGGATTCTACCGAGAGTCAATACGTTCACCGGATTTAACAGTAAAGCGTACGGCGTCAACACTAGTCTAAAGCAGTTATGTAACGATGAAGGCGTAGCGTTCACGAATGCGTGGCATCACTTCAATCAGCGCCCAGATTTGTTTTCGGAGGACGGACTCCACCTGAACGAGGTTTGTTCGGCCCGGCTTGGAAGGCTCCTGAACGAGACAGTTGAAAGCTTCTCGAAAAGCTATTAAAAAAACTGCAGGTGAGGGCAAGGCCAAGGCAACCCTTGATCAGCCGAACCTTAGCGTCGATGCGGCTTGCAAGAAACTGTGCAACCAACGACGCCCCTGACAAGCGAACTCATTCAACACGACGCGGCAAAACCAGGAGCCACATTTCCATTTTGTACACAAATGCACGCAGTAGTAGGAGTAGGTAGGAAGACACCTACCGAACGGGCGTGAGCTACTCCCGGTGAGGATATATGGGAAGCGAGGAGGGTGCTGAAGCCCTTCAAAGACCCTTCCCATGTCCTCACTAACCGTTTCCCTTTTGTCTCATCAACACCAGAGAGCAGTTCAGTATGCTCTCTAAAGACAGTTCCTCTCTCTTTCTACACCACACTACATTCACAAAACACACACACCTTTTCCCAAAATTCAAAATTCAACATGGCGAAAAAAATAACTGCCTCGGAGTCCCCGCCTGGGGGGGACCATAAATTCCCCCAGGGAGGACTCCCCTTCTGGCTGCCGACTTGAGAGGTGTCCTGATAACTCCTCGAACCTCCTCCTTATCAATTTCTGCAACATTCGCGGTCTCCGTTCTAATTTTCATTCTGTGGAACACCATCTCTCCTCCTCTAAATCTCACCTTCTCTTCCTCACCGAAACACAGGTTCTGAGGCTACTGACAGCAACCTGTACTCTGTTCCCTCCTACTATCTCTATCCTAAATTTCAATCCAAAGCTGGATGTTGCGCCTACGTGCGCAACGACATCACTTGCTCTCGTGCCCACGACCTTGACTCTTCTGAATTTTCCAACATCTGGCTAAGACTTCACTGTCATTCTATTACTAAATACATCTGTGCTGTTTATCTCTCACCTAACTCTACTAACTATGTAAAACTCTTTGACTATTTGAACTCTAAAGTGGAGCGCATCTTGACCCACTCTCCCTTCGCTGAAATCTCCATCTTGGGAGATTTCAATGTTCACCACCAGCTTTGGCTTCCATCCTCTTTCACTGACCAGCCTGGTGAACAAGCCTACAACTTTACTCTCCTCCACGACCTAGAGCAGTTGGTTCAGCACCCTACTCGTATTCCCGACCGTCTTGGAGACAGGCCCAACATTCTAGACCTCTTCCTTACCTCTATCCTTCTGCTTACTCTGTCAAACTGTTATCTCCGTTGGGCTCCTCCGATCATAACCTTATTTCTGTATCCTGTCCTATCGCTCCTGTACATCCTCTGAACCCATCGAAGAGGCGATGCTTCTGGCATTTTGCTTCAGCTCGGTGGGACGACCTGAGGATGTACTCTTCCGATTTCCCGTGGAATATTTACTGCTTCCAGGAGAGAGACCCCTCTGTGTGTGCTCTGCGCATCACAAAGGTGATTGTCTCTGGAATGGAGGCATACATTCCACGTACTTTCTCTACTCCTCATGATAAAAAGCCTTGGTTTAATCATATTTATTCTCGTGCTATTAAAGATAGAGAGGCAGCTCACAAAAGGTTCCAGAGCCTTCGAACTCCCATTAACTTTGATCTATACATTTCAGCCCGGAATCGTGCCAAATCTATTCTCCGACTTACCAAAACTTCTTTTATAAATAAAAAATGTCAACACTTTGCTTCTTCTAATTCTTCCCGTGACTTCTGGCATCTAGCCAAAAATATCTCCTCCAGTTTCACTTCTTCCTCTTTTCCTCCTCTCCTTAACCCTGACGGCAGCACTGCCGTCTCATCTGTCTCTAAGGCTGAACTCTTCGCTCAAACTTTCTGTATGAACTCCACCTTGGACGATTCTGGGCATATTCCTCCTACTCATCCCCCCTCTGACTCCTTTATGCCTGTTATTAAGATGCTTCATAATGATGTTTTCTATGCCCTCTCTGGCCTCAACTCTGAGAAGGCTTATGGACCTGATGGAGTGCCTCCTATTGTCCTTAAAAACTGTGCTTCTGTGCTGACACCCTGCCTGGTCAAACTCTTTCGTCTCTCCCTATCAACATATATCTTTCCTTCCTGCTGGAAGTATGCCTTTGTACAGCCTGTGCCTAAGAAGGGTGACCGCTCCAATCCCTCAAACTACCGCCCAATACCTTTACTTTCATGTCTATCTAAAGCTTTTGAATCAATCCTTAACCAGAAGATTCATAAGCATCTTTATACTTCTAACCTTCTATCTGATCGCCAGTATGGGTTCCGCAATGGGCGTTCTACTGGCGATCTTCTTGCTCTCTTAACTGACTCTTGGTCATCCTCTCTTAGCCGTTTCGTTGAAACTTTCTCTGTTGCGCTAGACATATCGAAAGCCTTCGATAGAGTCTGGCACAAATCTTTGCATTCTAAACTGCCCTCTTTCGGATTCTATCCCTCTCTCTGTTCCTTTATCTCCAGTTTCCTTTCCGGCCGTTCTATCTCTGCGGTGGTAGACGGTCACTGCTCTTCCCCTAAACCTATCAACAGTGGCGTTCCACAGGGCTCTGTCCTATCACCCACTCTCTTCCTGTTATTCATCAATGATCTTCTTTCCATAACAAACTGTCCTGTCCACTCATACGCCGACGACTCCACTCTGCATTATTCAGCTTCTTTCAATAGAAGACCCTCTCAACAAAAGTACACAACTCCAGGCTGGAGGCTGCAGAACAACCTCAGACCTTGCTATCATTTCCGATTGGGGCAGAAGGAACCTTGTGTCCTTCAATGCCTCAAAAACTCAATTTCTCCACCTATCAAATCGACACAATCTTCCAAACACCTATCCCCTATTCTTCAACAACACCCAGCTGTCTCCTTCTTCAACACTAAACATCCTCGGTCTATCCTTAACTCAAAATCTCAACTGGAAACTTCATATCTCCTCCCTCGCTAAATCAGCTTCTTCGAGGTTGGGCTTTCTGTATCGTCTCCGCCAGTTCTTCTCCCCCGCAGTTGCTATCCATATAAAGGGCCTTGTCCGCCCTCGTATGGAGTATGCACGTGTGGGGGGACTCCTACAGCTCTTCTGGACAGAGTGGAGGCTAAGGCTCTCCGTCTCATCAGCTCTCCTCCTCTTACTGATAGTCTTCTACCTCTTAAATTCCACCGCAATGTTGCCTCTATTTCTGTCTTCTATCGATATTTCCACGCTGACTGCTCTTCTGAACTTGCTAACTGCATGCCTCCCCCCCTCCCGCGGCCCCGCTGCACACGACTTTCTACTCATGCTCATCCCTATACTGTCTAAACCCCTTATGCAAGAGTTAACCAGCATCTTCACTCTTTCATCCCTCACGCTGGTAAACTCTGGAACAATCTTCCTTCATCTGTATTTCCTCCTGCCTACAACTTGAACTCTTTCAAGAGGAGGGTATCAGGACACCTCTCCTCCCGAGTTTAACCTTGCTTTTGGCCGCCTCTTCTGATTCTTTTATGGGAGCAGCGATTAACGGGCTTTTTTTATTGTTTTTTTGTGCCCTTGAGCTGCCTCCTTTGTTGTAAAAAAAAAAAAGAAAAAAAAAAAGTCTATTACCCAAAAAGGACGAAGTTAGGGCGTATATTGCAACAGAGAAACCAGATGTGGTAGCCATCAAAGAGACCTGGGCCAATTCTGCACATCTAGTATCTGAACTGTCATTTCCCGGGTACGAAAGCTTCCAAAACAATCGAATGCAAAAGAAAGGAGGAGGAGTAATTTGCTACGTAAAAAAGTACGCTCCCTGCCATAAAAATAGACAAACAGGACGCAGAGAGCTACGACTCCGTCTATGTGGGAATAACCGCGAATAATAAGAAACTAACACTTGCGACCGTATACAGGCCTCCAAAACAACAGGCAGCCGACGACACTGCCCTGTAAAAAGAGCTTCACTCCTTAACACAAAGCAAAGAAGCAATAATAATTAGGGACTTTAATTGCCCTAACATTGACTGGGGACTGATGGCTGGAGATCAAGAGAGTAACAGGCTTATAGAAATGGTGGAGGATTCGTTCCTCACTCAAGTTGTAACTCAACCGACAAGAGAAAACAATCTGCTGGATCTGATATTAGTAAGCGACCCCGACCTCATTCGCGACTGTGAAGTTGGTGAAAAAAATAATGGTTGCGATTACCACTTAATCCGTTTCAATGTCAACATAAGTCACAAACTCGTAGACAATCCGTCAGTGATACCAGACTACAAAAAAGCAAATTTCAACCTAGCCCGGGAGCTGCATCCTTCTGCAACCTGGGACCAACTTCACCTAACCGACAATACAATCGACAACGTGTGGAACAACTTTAAAGATAAGCTTTTGCAGGTAGAGAAGGCTACAGTGCCTACGAAACCCAGGCGAGCAAATGGTACCGTGGATCCACCGTGGATGAACAGAGAAAAAAAAAGGGCGGCAAAATTAAAAAAAAGGAATTATAACCTAATGAAAGAAAATGACACAGCCGAAGCCCGTACACAGTACCAAAACAGCCTCAGAGCTTGTCGCACCCT
This sequence comes from Eriocheir sinensis, assembly GCF_024679095.1. Lineage (NCBI taxonomy): Eukaryota > Metazoa > Arthropoda > Malacostraca > Decapoda > Varunidae > Eriocheir > Eriocheir sinensis. Next base: position 23,234 of record NW_026111959.1, read on the forward strand.
TATTCGGAGTAGTAAACGCAACTACGAAAAATAAATATCGCGTGACATCAAGACAAACAAAAAAATTCTTCACATACATCAAATCGAAAAAAAAAGTAAAATCCAATATTGGTCCCCTGACAGACGAGACTGGATCTGTAATTCAGGACAGTAAACAGATGGCCAGAATCCTCAACAGTAGCTTCGCATTCGTATTCATAGTCGAGGACATCGAAACCATTCCCGAGAGCACTGACCCGCCGAGTGAGATCACGACCCTGGAAATTGACACAATATGTGACCAAGAAGTGAAAAAGTATTTGGACAAACTCGACAGGAACAAGTCAACAGGACCCGACGGTTTGTCACCACGGTTATTAAAAGAGCTTAAACAACAAATACTTCAGCCACTCACTAACATATTCAACCAGTCTGTTCAATTGAACAGACCGAGGATGTTTAGTGTTGAAGAAGGTGACAGCTGAGTGTTGTCGAAGAATAGGGGATAGGTGTTTGGAAGATTCTGTCGAGTTGATAGGTGGAGAAATTGAGTTTTTGAGGCATTGAAGGACACAAGGTTCCTTCTGCCCCAGTCGGAAATGATAGCAAGGTCTGAGGTTGAGCGTTCTGCAGCCTCCAGTCTGGAGTCGTATACTTCCTGTTGTGATGGTCTTCTACTGAAAGAAGTTGAATAATGCAGAGTGGAGTCGTCGGCGTACGAGTGGACAGGACAGTTTGTTATGGAAAGAAGATCATTGATGAATAACAGGAAGAGAGTGGGTGATAGGACAGAGCCCTGTGGAACGCCACTGTTGATAGGTTTAGGGGAAGATCTGTGACCCTCTACGACCGCAGAGATAGAACGGCCGGAAAGGAAACTGGAGATAAAGGAACAGAGAGAGGGATATAATCCGAAAGAGGGCAGTTTAGAAAGCAAAGACTGGTGCAAGACTCTATCGAGTGCTTTCGATATGTCTAGCGCAACAGAGAAAGTTTCACCGAAACTGCTAAGAGAGGATGACCAAGAGTCAGTTAAGAGAGCAAGAAGATCGCCAGTAGAACGCCCCTTGCGGAATCCATACTGGCGATCAGATAGAAGATTATAAGTGGAAAGGTGTTTTTAAATCTTCCGGTTAAGGATTGATTCAAAACCTTTAGATAGACATGAAAGTAAAGCTATTGGGCGGTAGTTTGAGGGATTGGAGCTGTCACTCTTCTTAGGCACAGGCTGTACAAAGGCATAATTCCAGCAAGAAGGAAAGATAGATGTTGATAGGCAGAGACGAAAGAGTTTGACCAGGCAGGGTGTCAGCACAGAAGCACAGTTTTTGAGGACAATAGGAGGCACTCCATCAGGTCCATAAGCCTTCTGAGAGTTGAGGCCAGAGAAAGCATAGAAAACATCATTAGGAAGAATCTTAATAACAGGCATAAAGGAATCAGAGGGGGGATATATAGAAGGAATATGCCCAGAATCGTCCAAGGTGGAGTTCTTACAGAAAGTTTGAGCGAAGAGCTCAGCCTTAGAGACAAATGAAACGGCAGTGCTGCCGTCAGGGTTAAGGAGAGGAGGGAGCGAGGAAGAAATGAAATTGGAGGAGATATTTTTGGCTAGATGCCAGAAGTCACGGGAAGAATTAGAAGCAAGGTGTTGACATTTTCTGTTTATGAAAGAAGTTTTGGTAAGTCGGAGAATAGATTTGGCACGATTCCGGGCTGAAATGTATAGATCAAAGTTAGTGGGAGTTCAGAAGGTCTGGAACCTTGTGAGCTGCCTATCTATCTATCTATATATATATATATATATATATATATATATATATATATATATATATATATATATATATATATATATATATATATATATATATATATATATATATATATATATATATATATATATATATATATATATATATATATATATATATATATATATATATATATATATATATATATATATATATATATATATATATATATATATATATATATATATATATATATATATATATATATATATATATATATGTGTGTGTGTGTATATATATATATATATATATATATATATATATATATATATATATATATATATATATATATATATATATATATATATATATATATATATATATATATATATATATTTATATTGTTTGTATTAGTGACACTTGACTTAAAATTGGTACTTTTAGTGAGTATTTAAAGGAGTTCGTAAATGGGGTGATGAAACGGTGTCGCCTTTCTTATATGTATTTTATTCTACCTTAATACTACTTAATATTATAGAGGGTAAAAATATTGTTTAAACCAGCGACTGGCTTACTAGACTCAATGAGTCTTCAGGTTTTCTTTCACTATTGGTTACTGACGTTAACACTGGTATAATATTGAGTAAAAACTCGCACAATAAAGTATCATAGAAATATAATCCTAAGTAAAACTAAGAAAATACAACACAAAATAAATGTTAGATACGGCTTTCACTCTATGGTACCACATTACTCCACCACAGTAGCAAAGGTGAATGTTCTACCCATGTTGTCTAGGGAAGGACAACTGAGTGTACAGCAACGAACAGAGTGCTGGTTGATCTGAGGTCAAGCCTGCATAAATATACTTCTTATATAGGCCTGACATACATACAGACATCGCGAGGAGTAAGTACGTCAGGCGTGTGGAGTCATACATCAAACTCACACCGAGCTCATACAATAATCTACCTAACCGACATGCTAATTCACGCGGTGACGCAGCTTTGTTTTCATAACATTTTGTTCCGAGGTTGATCGTGTTTTGGCTGCGGTTGATTGTGTTTTGGCCGCGGTTGATTGTGTTTTGGCTTAGAGATAAGCGGGTGCGTTAATGGGCAATTGCAATTTGTGTATAGGTTGGTAAATGAACAGTGTGTGGGGACAATCATGTCTCTTGGAGTCCGTTTGTTTTAGCGGTCGATACCGCTGCTGTCATCGGAAAATATTGCTGGAGAAGATAATGACACTGGAGCGAGTGGTGTCATATTAGTCATATATATATATATATATATATATATATATATATATATATATATATATATATATATATATATATATATATATATATATATATATATATATACTGTGCTAATTTAGTATGTTTGAATGTTTTTTCAATCAATGCATCGCAATACAGGAAGAGGAAATACCCTGGCACACAGACAAGTGGGATATTCTGTACTCGATAAAATTTCTACCCCATCTACTTTAATCTAGTTTATCATTACAAATGCATATTTCTTTTTCAGGCATGTCTGTAGCGCAGGCTGCAAGATGTTACCAAGATCAAATAAATGTCAGTGCAAGTCTCGCTACTAAGGCCAATTCTGCCATAAATCCTCCCATAGAGTCATCTATCACATACGGAACCTGTGGCTCAAAGCAAACCATGGCACTTTAGGAGGAGGAGATATGTTTGCTTCCATTGAGAACTACGCTGCTACTTCAAAAGCTTCCAAGATTGAATATAAAACTGACGGGGAGAAATTTGCAGTTGTGTTAGTCACTGAATTTATGGGCAGAATTCATGAAAAATGCAGAGAAGCTGGTGAAGTTGTGTTCGTCGACACTACAAGTCACTTAGATCAACTGAACACAGCAGTAACTCCTTTTATGTGTGCTGGGCCAGCTGGATCTCTTCCCTTGGAGTCATCTTCACATCTTCTCAGGATGAAGAAAGCTACTGCAGGTATATATATAAATATATATATATATATATATATATATATATATATATATATATATATATATATATATATATATATATATATATATATATATATATATATATATATATATATATATATATATATATATATATATATTGCAATGAAGCATTTTCCCCCTGTGGTTTCACATCCTATTGTTGGAATACGTAGGTATGGTAATATACCTTTCATTATATTTTTTCAGGTTTTCAGTTACTGAGGAAGGTGCTCGGTGAGACTGCCTTTTTCCAACAAGGGCATCCAGCTTGTTTCATAACAGACAACAGTGACGCTGAGCGTAATGCCTTGAAGACTGTATGGCCAGAATCTCAGCGCTTTCTGTGCATATTCCACATCCTGCAGCAGGTCTGGAGGTGGCTGTGTGATGGTTCACATGGCATCAAGAAGGAAGATCGCCGAGTACTAATGACAGTGGCAAAGAATCTGGTATATGCTGATTCAGATGAAACATTTCAAGATGAATGGAATTGCTTTTGTCAGACCCCAGAAGCCCATAAGTATAACGAGTACATGAGGTACAGTTAACTATGTATTGTAGATATGTGACCATTATTAATTTTTAGATGAAATAAGATGGTCATTTTTTTAAGCTCAATTGTATTATATCTGTGGATGTTTGACAGTTTCCATTTAGCTAGTGAAGACTAACAGATTATGTATTAATCTTTCAATCTTTCAGATATAGGTTACCGTACAAGAGGGAAAAAATACATACGTTGGTATGGTAACCAAACCATTCAAAGTATATTTAGTGAATGTATGATAAGATTTTCAATTTCATTCTGCCTATGCATGTGTGGTGGTCGCTGCTCTGTCTTTTCTGCGGTTTGCTGAAGTTTGATATGATTATTCTTGTAGTTGCCTACTCATGTTGGTGCACATCTTTATTATGAACAGCATGTTTATTTTGCACTTGGATATGTACACATGGTGTACGTTTAAAGATAATTTTAAAAATGCAGATGTACTGATGCGGATGTGGATTAATACTTTTAAAATTTAGTATGCGCCTTACGTTTGTTTTGGTGGCTGGCTTGCTTGTCTTTATCGTCCAGTTTGCTGAATGTTTTAATGCATCATATTATAAGATTCATTTTGACTTGCGTACATTCTTGACAGTTAAAATGTATAGTACAGATAACCATTCCTTGTTGGTGTATGTCATGTACAGACCCCTCCTCTAACAACATTTCGTCTGACACTATCAAAGTCCTTCCCACCTGTGATGAATGACAGGCAAAAAGTTTAAACTACCCTGCCCTTCTCTTAGTAACGATTCGCACCATGTATTTGTTTTGTCTTAATATAGCCACAATTGCCAGATATAGGAACGAAAATGCATTGGTGGAGGCATTGGAGGTGGCAGGGGACTGTACATAAGTAATGCACTGATAATATGTTATTTCAATGTTGTTAAAGTATATTGCATTTACAGGTATCTGGCAAAGCTGATAGAAAGGAAGGTCGAATGGAGTACTGTGTACAGGGCTGGATTTTTGCTACGTGGACACCACACAAATAATTTTGCAGAATCTACCATGTGCATCATTAAAGATATCATTCTCAACAGGTTAGTGTGCCATTTGTCATTATATATACCTCAGTCAAGCTATAAACGTCTAATAGGTCGATGAACGGGGTCGTTCATAGCGAATTCGTTCATAGTTAATACTGTATGCTATGGGAAAAAGGCTAATAGGTCAATCAGCCCTCTCCTAAACCTAACTTTCAGCCCTATTTTACCTGTTTTCCGGGAAAAAATGGGGTTAAACATGGAATACATTGTACACATAAAGAAATGGTAAAGGATTCCTGACACGTCATATAAAACATGTATTATATTCCTTATAATGTTTGTAAATGCAGGAACCCATCGATGACTGACGAATTTCCAATGATGTACTTTTTCCAATAATCCTCCCCAGTGGCGTAGCCAGTGGGGGGGTCATAGGGGAGATTGCCCCCTAGGCAAATTTCTAGGAAAAAATTTTGAGACGTTGGAAGAGATTTTGACTTTGTATATTATTTGTCATAAAAATACAGATATCCCTATTGAAGAAAGGGAAGAAATACAGTTTTCCCCATACAAGATAGGGAAGAAATTCAGTTTTCACCTTAGAAGATAGAGAAGAAATACAGTTTTCCCCATACAAGATAGGGAAGAAATTCAGTTTTCACCTTAGAAGATAGAGAAGAAATACAGTTTTCCCCATACAAGATAGGGAAGAAATTCAGTTTTCACCTTAGAAGATAGAGAAGATATACAGTTTTCCCCATACAAGATAGGGATTCAGGGAAGAAATTCAGTTTTCACCTTAGAAGATAGAGAAGAAATACAGTTTTCCCCATACAAGATAGGGATTCAGGGAAGAAATTCAGTTTTCACCTTAGAAGATGAGAAAATACAGTTTCCCCATAGCAGCAAGGTATTATATATTGCTAAATTTGTGGTATTGTAACACTAAAGAAGTTCCTTACTAAACTACTAGTGCCTAATAGTAAAAAGTTACAAATTCAGTACACTGACATATAATTAAATTTTTATCACTGTGAAAAACAACTAAAAATAATGTTTTGCTATGCACATATTCTATAAATAATGTTCATCGATATTTAGCTAATAAAAACCCTTTATAATATATAATATACGTATAATAATTGTGCACCAATGTGTAATATTTTAGAAATCAGGACAAAATTTATGCTATACATGTTTCTGGTTTGCCCTGCAGATGTAAAGTTTACAACACGACTCAACTGATCATGTTTATGAATGAAATATTTGATGAATATATGAAACAACGCCTCATTGATGTGTCTCTCTGTAGAAGGAAAGTAGTGAAGCCACCAACTGGGATTTATTAGTAAGGAAAGCAACACTAGGTATAATGAAGATCAGCATCAGTTCATAATTAAAAGCCAGTCAAAGGAACAAATACAGTATACTGTAGATCTTAAAATTGGCTTGTGCGAGTGCAGTACTGGTATGACTGGTAAAGTTTGAAAACATCAGGCTGCTTGTTCAGAACAGTTCCTCTTGCAGTTACCTCAGATATTGGAAATAGCCCAGAAAATAGGCACTGGCTTGCAAGTATTGCACTTGGAAATGAAAACGTACCACCCTTGGATTTCTTTGTTACCTTGAAAGAAAACTTGAATCAGTAACAGGGATGATCACTCACATACTGGAGGAAAACAAAGTATCATGGTGCAGCTCATGATGTAGATAATGTGGAAGTAGAGATGCCACCTACAAACATAAAGCCAGAAGTGGAATGTAATGAACTGAGACGTAAGTAATTCTACCAAACCCACAGGTGCAGCAGTATTACAAGTAATAACAGAAATTAATGACACTATGCTCCACCTTGCTACTCAGTATGGAGATGAACAGACTCTTGAGGGAATGCAGAAACTGTTGTCAAGACTTAAATCTGTTCGAACATCAAATCAACTGAACAGCCTTCTTCACAGCACTGGTAGTTCTGCTATGAAGGAGCTGGTCGTGGTAGAAATACCTTGCCAGCCCACTTCTGTTGCACGACGCCAGGTGGGCATGCCACGAGGAGCTGCACCCATTGGAAAGGGTCGCAAACGAAAAGGCAGCCTTTATTGAAAAGGCAATAAAAGACAACGCAACCTAGCACTAAACATATCTCTCAATCAGCCTAATGCGAAGAGTCATGGTTCTGGCCATTAAGTATCCTAACTCATGTACATCTTTTTCCAACTAACCATTCATTTTTTTCTCAATGTGTCCAAACCAGTTCAAAACATTGCTTATCCATAGCACAGTTTCCGGAGAAGTAGACTACCCTTTGTTGTCCTATAAATATGTTTTGTTATGTTATCATTACCTGGAATCTCTTAGCAAGTGGTACACTCACACTAGCTACAATGCGTGCTGAACTTCACCACCTATATATCCTCTTCTCTCAAATAAGATCAATTTACTTTAACTTTCAATATCACTCTTGTACACACCCTATTAAATTAATTCACCACATTTTTAATCTTAAGTTCCCTTTTACTGTCAGCAAGTAAGACAGTGTCATCTGCAAACATCCAATCACAGGCTAATCAGCAAAATGCAACCTCAATCTTGCTCCAATATTCCCAACCTTGGCTTTATTTTCCCTCATAAAATCATCCGTAAAGATATTGATATGCTATGGCGACATCACATCCCTGTCTCACCTCCACCCTCACATATGAATACGCTCCTCTATGAAATGCCTTTTTTTTCCCTCCATTACCTAACTGTCCTCCTACACCATATATTCCTAGAACTTTCCATAGATCTTCCGTATCTTCTCCTATCATATGTCTTCTTAAGATTCATACAGGCTGCATATAGTTTCCTACCTCTTCCTAGATACTATTCAACTATCATCTTAATTGTAAATATTTCATTCATGCAGTCCTTCCCTTTCCTGAAACATTCCTTGCTCCTTACTAACCTTCTCTGTTATTTCCACCAGCCTTTCAGTCAATATTCTCCCATAAACTTTTCCTGGATCACTGAGCATCCTAATCCTTTTATTGCTATTGCACTCACTTTTACTCTTGAGAGGGGACAGTTAGTGTCTTCATCCACTTCTCTTGCACTTAATGGTCCACAAGCAAGTTTACATATCAATAGCATACACTCTACCACTACATCTCCATACTTAAACATTTATGGGGTTAATCCATCCATACTTACAGTTTTACAACTTGTAACATATAGTATCCTGCTTTCTCTTCTGTTCGTTTTTCTCTCTCTCCACACAAGCTCGCATTTTGCCTGCTCCCATACCCACCATACTCGTACTTTCTACAGTAACATCTCCAACTGTGTTCACACTCATTAGATGTTGAAAATTATTCTGTCATACCACAGTGACCTCGCCTTAGCTTACCACCAAACACTCTCTCTCTCTTCTTCTTCTTCTTCTACTTCTTCTTCTTCTTATTATTATTATTATTATTATTATTATTATTATTATTATTATTATTATTATTATTATTTTTCTTCTTCTTCTTCTTCTTCTTCTTCACCACTTAGTTTCCTACCAAACTATTCATCCATCTGTTTATATACTTTCACAAAGTAATTCCCTCACTTTCCTTTTTCAATACCTATCCTACTCCGTCCTCCTATTTTCCCTAATTCCTCAGTAGCATTCTTACACACACACACACACACACACACACACACACACACACACACACACACACACACACACACACACACACACACACACACACACACACACACACACTTCCGCCCCTGAGATGTATTATACTATGAGTATGAACCAATGGCAGCCTGTCCACATACCTGTATAGTGGGGGCTATAGGGCTCCCAGCCAGTGGTACTTCTCCAATCTGTGATGCCTTATTCCCAGTCAGTATATGGTAGTATCTCCCTATGTGGTGCTTAATTAATGAAATATACATTTAATTTCTTTTCTTATTACTCATGACCTTTCGTAATATTGTTTAGTTTTATATAGTACATGAATGTATTATCTGTATATATTTGCAATGACGGACAATTACCTTAAAAATCTTTTTGCGGGTACTCTTGGGGGAGCAGGGAAAATAATGTTATTAACCCTGTGTTATAATGGACATGTCATAATAATATTTCACATATCTGTATCTTCTGAGAATTAATGTAACGTACCCCATTCGTTAGCTAATTAAGGAGATCTATTTATTTTTGTCTGACCTGCAGGTAATATTTTTGCATTCTATGTATAATGTCTATGAATACATGTATAATTTTCTAGTTGGTAATTCACTTTTAACTCCTTGAGAGAGAGAGAGAGAGAGAGAGAGAGAGAGAGAGAGAGAGAGAGAGAGAGAGAGAGAGAGAGAGAGAGAGAGAGAGAGAGAGAGAGAGAGAGAGAGATCAGTTGTATTTACCTAAGTATGTCATTTAAATGCTCCATTTTCTTTTACAATCTTATTTTCTTTCTTTATTTATCACGGTAACTTAACGTATAGTATTTTCCATACTCAAATAAAAACTCAGAATAAAAACATTACGTTTCATTAGCTAACAGACATACACATTGTACGATTGAAATGAATAAAAAAAAAATGATTACAGGATTTATGTGACGATGTGACGTCATAGTAATGCATTCGTCTGTGAAGCGTCTGATTGGTCGGCGGAGGGAATGACGCACTCGTCTCTGAGGCGTCTCATTGTTCGCCGGAGGGTATGGTGTTGAGTCAGTATACAGAGTGTAAAAATGCGCCCGGGAGCTGCTTCCTTCTGCAACCTGGGACCAACTTCACCTAACCGACAATACAATCGACAACGTGTGGAACAACTTTAAAGATAAGCTTTTGCAGGTAGAGAAGGCTACAATGCCTACGAAACCCAGGCGAGCAAATGGTACCGTGGATCCACCGTGGATGAACAGAGAAAAAAAAGGGCGGCAAAATTAAAAAAAAAGGAATTATAACCTAATGAAAGAAAATGACACAGCCGAGGCCCGTACACAGTACCAAAACAGCCTCAGAGCTTGTCGCACCCTTATTCGGAGTAGTAAACGCAACTACGAAAAACAAATATCGCGTGACATCAAGACAAACTCAAAAAAATTCTTCACATACATCAAATCGAAAAAAAAGTAAAATCCAATATTGGTCCCCTGACAGACGAGACTGGATCTGTAACTCAGGACAGTAAACAGATGGCCAGAATCCTCAACAGTAGCTTCGCATTCGTATTCATAGTCGAGGACATCGAAACCATTCCCGAGAGCCCTGACCCGCCGGGTGAGATCACGACCCTGGAAATTGACACAATATGCGACCAAGAAGTGAAAAAGTATTTGGACAAACTCGACACGAACAAGTCAACAGAACCTGATGGTTTGTCATCACGGTTATTAAAAGAGCTTAAACAACAAATATTTCAGCCACTCACTTACATATTCAACCAGTTCAATTTAACAAGGTTCCGGTAGACTGGAAGATGGAGAACGTGACACCGATTTTCAAAAAATGAGACAAAAGCGTCGCATTAAACTACAGGCCCATAAGGTTGACATCAGTGGCAGGAAAAATACTCGAAAAGATTATTAGAGACAAACTTGTCAAGTTTTTAGAACACAATAATGTAATCTCCGACACCCAGCATGGCTTCAGAAACAAGCGCTCCTGCCTAACAAATTTATTGGACTTCTTCCAAGGTATATATAAGAACTGGGATGCCCACATCCCCAGTGATGTTATATACCTGGACTTTCAGAAACCCTTCGACAAGGTACCGCACGAGCGACTCCTTAAGAAACTGCACTCAGCGGACATTGGAGCCTATCTGATCGCGTGGATAAGAGATTGGCTCACCGGCAGAAAACAACGAGTACTACTAAACGGACAGCCTTCCGATTGGCTTCCAGTCACTGGTGGAGTGCCTCAAGGGTCAGTGCTGGGACCCATTATCTTCAGCATATATATTAACGACCTCGAATCAGGACTGAACTCAACAATATCGAAATTTGTTGATGACACCAAGGTGGGTGGAAAGGCCCTCACAAAGACCGACTGCGAAATCATTCAGAAAGACCTCAATCACATTATCGAATGGTCAGAAAAATGGCAAATGTCCTTTAATGTTGACAAATGCAAAGTCATGCACATTGGGTCCAGAAATAGTATCCACACATACATTATGAATGGGAAACCTCTTCAAGCGATGCAGAAGGAAAAGGATCTTGGAGTCACTATCAGCAGTGACCTGAAACACGAGAATCACTGTAAAAAAGCCTACAACAAAGCCAACACTATGCTCGGGTTCATAGCGAGGAACTTCGAGTGTAAAAAGCCAGACGTGATGCTAGCCTTGTATAATTCCATGGTAAGACCGCACCTCGAGTATGCAGTACAGTTTTGGTCTCCTAATTACAGAAAGGACATTGATTTATTATAAAAGACTCAACGACGCGCCACGAAGATGATACCAACCTTAAGGGCTCAACCGTGCGAGGAACGACTCAAGCGACTCAATCTCTTTACATTGGAGAAAAGACGCCTGCGAGGAGATATGATTCAAGTCTTCAAGTATCTGAAAAAAATCAATAACGTCGATTACTCCAGATTCTTTGAACTGCAAACCAACCTAAGAACTACAAATAACGGTTTACCTATTCAGTCTAGTCGATGTAACACAGACATCGGAAGGAGTTTCTTTTCAAACCGAGTCATCCGTCACTGGAACAATCTTCCTTCAGAAGTAGTAAATGCGAATACCATCAACTCCTTCATATATAGAATCGACCGTCACTTCGCTGCGTCAGGAGTGAACTGAATATTGAGGTGCTTTCATCTGCTCCTCAATATCGAGGTGCTTCTCATCTGCTTCTCAATGTCGAGGTGCTTTTCATCTGCTCCTCAATGTCGAGGTGTTTTTCATCTGCTCCTCAATGTCGAGGTGCTTTCATCTGCTCCCCAGGCCCCAAGTGGCTGTCGAGCAGATTAAATCACCAAAGCGGGCAACCTCGTAATAAGCCAATAGGCTTTCTGTTCCCTGCATTTCCATGTTTCCATGTTTCCTCCTCCTCCTCCTCGTCCTCATACTGAACAACAACAGCAGCATCAATAACAACAAACTAATTCTTCACTAACGCACAATTTCAGTCTCGGTTCAAAAGAACTATTCAAACTCACTTTCATTCTTCTCTTCTGTTTTCGAACACAATTAAAGCGATGCGATCCTAGGACACGAGCCACTGAATCCCTCCTTTCCTTGAGTCTTTCAGCCAACGTGGTGGTGGCGACACGTGACCTGCCTGTGACCGAGACCTGCCTGTGACCGTGACCTGCCTGAGCTGACCAGTTGTGGTGTGTTACTGAGGATGAGCTGAAGTGTCGTGCTGTGTTGCCGCCGTATTTTTAAACATTTCGTCTCCAAAAAACACATGTATTATAATGCCAGAAGGCTAAGTATGGAATGTACACAGGATCTCAAAAGTAGGTATAAGTATTTAAGTATGGAATGTACATTATGACAAGGCTTTGGGCGTTTTGGGTGTTTCCAGAGGTAGTTTTATGACCCTGGTGGCAGATTGACCTTTCCTCTGTACCATGAACCTAAAATACCACTCTTGAGAACCTGACTGATCTACTTTTGGCCTTTGGAGATATATATGTGAGGCGGAAGCGTCTGAGAAAAACAGATAGTGTTGTGTTGTATTGTCTAGCGTTTGTGTCTCAGGGAAAGGAGTATTTGTCAACGTGATATATGGTATGTGACGAAGATGAGCACCGAGGGCACGCGTAGCTATAACCGGTATGCCCTCAACTTTACCTTTCATTAATGTGTGTTCGTCAATTTGTTCAGTTCAGTTAGTAATAAATTATATAACGGCAAAGTATATAGCTACTACACGTCACCTGAGTTGTTTGTTTTGTTATCAGCGGTTTGTTCCATTTCCCACGTGCGCACTGAATGGGACGGTGTGTGCAAACCGGCGAACATAATTATACTCCCTAGGAACATATGGCACGCTTTGACGGATGTTTAGAAAATTGACCCTTTGCTTTCATCCCCTTTCGGCGCCCCGTTGCATAATTTATTGCCCTTCACTCTCGTCCCAGGCTGGTGTAATTTTTAAACCTTTCGGGGTGCAGGCACATACATTTAACAATTCTTTCGTAGAATCGGATTGCTTTTCCATGGGTACCTTTGTGACCCCGGTAGTAGTTTAGCTCTTCTTCTGTACCGTGAATCTAAATAAACACTCCTTAGAATCTGACTGATCTACTAGTTAATGTGAGGCTGAAGCGCCCCAAGCACATACATTTGACAAGGTTTTCGTAGGACTGGAGGTCATTTCCATGGGTACTTTTATGACCCTGGTGGTAGTTTGATTATTTTTCTGTACTATGAACCTAAAGAAACACTCATTAGAACCTGACTGATAAACTTTTTGACCTTTGTAAATAGTTGACGTGAGGCTGAAGCATCTGCGAGAGCCTTTCGAAACAGATTTACCGAGGCTTCGAGGAGTTTCATAATGGTTGTTACCGCCATCAGCCCCGCGAGGAATACGAGAGTCACTACGTTTATCAAAGAATCAGGGATACGTAAGTCACTACAATTTACATCAAACAGCAATAAATCATTAAGTCACTACCGTACATCAAAGAGCAATTTAACCCGCACATCAGAATATGGCAATGGCAAGATATATCATTCAGATCATTCAGAAATATACAGCTATAACTCACGTGTCGGGGTCAATTAATCACTTGTGGGTTCTTTGTTGTGTGACCCTTAACCAAACTCTCCCTACGAGGAGCTCTTCACCTCTCTGCTGCGCCCTCCTCTCTGCCCTCAAATCAACCAACCACCAGACAGTGGGAGGAATTCGGCTGACGCGGAAACCCTGCGTCAGCAGTCTGTATCTACCCCTTCCGAGTGTTGACATCGTGGTGCGGCCATCTGGTCTCACTTATACCCATTGATGGGATTCAGCCTGCTCGCACCGGCTCGCAAGAACCTGTTCTTGGAATTTATTTAATCCCGAGAACCGGTTGTTACTGTTAGTTTAAATCAGGGGTTCTTAATTTTTCCCCATGAACACATACTTATAACTTATTTTGGTAAACCCCTCATATATTTGTTACTGGCTTTTGATAGTCAAAAACACGACTAAAACCAGATTTGATGTCGGGTAGAGCCGAACACGGGTTCAAGACCAATGTGGCATTACCAATTCGAACGAGAGCGCCGTTACAAAGGCTACACCGACAGCAACCGCTGCCAGCTCAATTTGTTTACTTGAATTACTTCTCCCTCACGGCAACCAGCTGTCATCCGCCTCACCTGTGCCTTCCTGAAGAAGACAGGCCAGCTGTCACGCCTGTGATGACCTCATAGGACTTCCCCAGGACTCATAATGATCTTCAGATCTTCGCGTCCCTGACAACAACAACAACAACAGCAACAACAACATATCTGCAGACACCACTGTAGCTGGTAGAATTTTTTATTCTATTTTTGAGAGGCTGTAGCTATTATTTTATGTAGTCACGCATCACGACATCAGGAATTGTGATCTTAAATATATCAAAATCACTTTGATAACAGTTTGAATATATAAATATACCATATAGAGTATAGGCATAGAGCCGAGACACAAAATATTTATTGAAAGTAGAATGTGCGTGGATTTAACCATATCAGTATGGTTTGCTTCTAGAGATGGAGATAGTGAGAGAACGTGTTGTCAGCGAGTACTGGAGTGAGAAAACTTGTTCTTAAAAGAATTGAATCCCACCACTGCTTATACCATCTCGCACCACTGCTTTGCAGTAGTCCCCATCTTTACTCTTATAATCCTCCCTATCCACCCTCTACATCGTCCTTTATATGTATGTACCACATTACACATTTTGTAATCAGTCATACTCAGCCTTAGCGCACTAATAACCTTTGTCCGCCTTCGGGCGGCAGCAATGAGGATCAACTACTTCACTCCTGCGTGCTCTGCGTCATGGTGACTTGATGATTTACACGTTGCACTTCATGATCGATAGCATATTTGACTTGTTGCGCGTGAGCCCTGGGCCATATTCTTAAAACATTTCGGCGCCCAAGCACACATATTTGACAAGGTTTTCGTAGGAGTTTGTGGCATTATTTGGAGTAGTTTTATGACCCTGGTGGTAGTCTGACCCTTCCTCTGTACCGTGAATCTAAATAAAACAGTCATGAGAACCCGATTTGTCTCCTTTTTGGCCTTTGGAAATAGTTGACGTGAGAGGTGGAAGCGTCTGAGCATACCAGCCGTGGGAGGCGTGGGTGGATGGGCGGGGCATGGGGGGAGGCCCCATCTTTCGTAACGTATTATCAAATGCTTTCGGCTTCCACAATAATTTCCCAAGGCCACAAGGAGATAAATTCGGTTATCATGAGACTGACTGATTGTTGGTTTATTGTTGCAAAGTCATACAACATTGGAGAAGGGAGTAACCTGGCAATACATAGTGTGATGGTACAACTGTTTTTTTTTTTTCAATTTTATGATGCAGAAGCCTTGTCAAACTTTCACTAATGCTCATACAACTACTTATTGAAATACCACAACGACCTATGCGAAAGCCTTGTTAAATGTGTGTGTGTGTGTGTGTGTGTGTGTGTGTGTGTGTGTGTGTGTGTGTGTGTGTGTGTGTGTGTGTGTGTGTAAGTCACGAAATGTTTGAGACTTTGACCCTAGTTTCATATCCTTAAGCCCAATCTTCGACTTAATTTTGCATGGGTCAGCTTGGGGTTATATTTTGAAACGCGTCCAAGGATATTTTTGACACGGCTTTCGTAGGAGTTGTTGTGGGCATTTGCATGAGTGGTTTTATGACCCTGGTTGTGGTTTGACCCTTCTTCTGTACCGTGAACCTAATGAAACACTCATTAGAACCCGAATGATCTCCGTTTTGTCCACTGGAAAGAGTTGATGTGAGAGCTGGATACTTTTGGGAATACGGATCTTTTACTTTGAATATCTTTATATTTTACTTTATTTTCTCTACCCCAGGATGAAAATAATAGTGACGGTGATGGTGGTGATGGTGATGGTGGCGTTGACGGAAGCGATGGAAAAGGAAAAGAAAAATGAAGAAGGAAATGGCGGAGGCTCTGGCGATGATGGTTTCCTAATGGCCACGTCAAAAAAGGGTCGACTGCACTACGATTTACTGTTGAGGGGAGCACAAACGCCCAGGTGAGAAGAAAACACACACACACACACACACACACACACACACACACACACACACACACACACACACACACACACACACACACACACACAGCTGTCCTCAGAGTTTTATTAGTTGACTGGTATTCGTGACTCACATTCCACACTTCAACCTCTTTTTTGTTCTCTTCTTTCATGTTTGCGTCGGTCGGCGTTGGTCGGCGACTTGTCTGCGTCCTGTCGGCGTCGTGTCTTCGTTGGTCGGTGTCGGTCGGCGTTATGTCTGCGTCCTCGTCGTCGTCAGCTCCATTCTTTATCGTTCTTTATCGTCTTTTCCTTCTATATTCTGATTTACTTCCTTCCTTTTATCCCTCCCCTTCCTTCCTTGTCTTATCTTCCTTCCCGCTCTATCCTTTCCTTTCCATTTCTTTCTCTTCCTTTTCTTTTCTTTCCTCTCAATTTCTTTACGCTCCTTCTCTTCTTTCCCTCACCATGCTATCCCTTTCCTTTTCTATCCTTCTCCTTTGTATTACCTTACCTTCTCATCCATACTCCTTCCTACCCCCTCCCCTCCCCTCCCTTCCTTTCCATTTCCTTCCCCTCAACTCCATTCCATATATCCTTCTCCCATCCCTTAGCCACGGATCCTGCTACCAGTCGGCGCTGAAGGACCTGTGTGAAGGCTTTTTTTTTTTTTTTTCTTTTTACGTCGCGGCCTGTGCGCCGGTAGGCTTCTTCCCGGTGGGGCCTGATGGTCGGCCAAGGCTTCTTTCCGGTGGGGCCTGATGGTCGGCCCAGCCCGTTCTGGCGCAGGCGAGTGTTTATAGGGGCGCCATCATGTGTTGGCTCATGCCGCATCCCCGGGACTCATCTTTGAGCCTCTCTTTGGAGAGATTATCTAGAGCCCAGGTTGATGGGTGGTCTTTAGGCCAGCATGTTGGTAGTCTTAGGCCACTCGGCGGTGACTGAAAAACCTCAGCTGTGCGGCGGCCAGGATTCAAACCCGTGTCCATCCTAGAGCTCCTGAACGCGGGGCCGTCACGCTAACCCCTCAGCCACCACCTGTGTGAAGGCTGCTCCACGTTGGACGATAAGGTGAGGCTGCGACCTTTCTTGCACTTTAAGTCGACGCTAGTCTGTGCCAGGAGTTTGTTTCCCATAAGCGGGTGGTGAAGTCACAGCTGTCAAAGGATAGAAATCCCACCTGATGAGGATACGAAACGTTAATGTCACGGCATAAAAGGTAAGAAACACTAAAATCACTGCATCTGACGGAAGTGGTGGGCACGATTCCGCTAATCCGCTAACCGCTGATTAGCGAAGCTAACTTTTTCGTCAGCTGATTAGCGTTTTCGCTAACTTTGGAAACAGTTAGCGGACTAATTACCTTCCCCTAAGTGTAGTTCCTCCTCCACTAACTTAAGTCCACTAAAAAAAATCATATAGGTTTGGTCTTGTCCGTTGTGGGCAGATGCAACACCAGTTGAGCCATATGGCGCAACAATTCCAGTTCTTCCACTTTTGGGTAAATCACGCCTTAAAGTAGGGCAATTGGACAATTATTAGGGAACCTTTTTTGGTATTTTAAGGTAGTGCATCTTCCATTTCCAACTCGTCGAACTCTGTTTTCAATAACAAGAACTCGATATCGTAAATTTGCGGGAAATCTTGGGTAAATCATACGGATTTAGGATAAACTGGAGGCTTCTTTATCTTCGTGTTGCTTGTTGGGCTCTTTATTGAGCTCAGCTGCGACGTTGTCAGCGTGTAGTCGCTTTCAATATTGTCGCCTTGTTTATCGTTATTTACGCCATGGAAGGTGAACAGAGTGATGACGTTTTTGTTCCACCTGAGGATGCTGACCCTGTTAGGGAACCGGCAACAGCTGTGGGTGAGGCGGAGGACACTCAAGCTGACGTCAAGGAGTCCCAGAAGTTCCAGAACCCGTGGCCCCACCTGGAGAAGCACTTTGTCCTTAAATCAAGAGGTATGGCGAACGCCAATGTCTTGCACTTCCGGTGCGTCATGTGCCAACACAAGGAGGCCATCATTAATGGACAGACCGAAGCTAAATCCATATATAAAAAAAGTTAGCAGTTAGCGTTAGCTTTC
Source organism: Eriocheir sinensis (assembly GCF_024679095.1). Classification (NCBI taxonomy): domain Eukaryota; kingdom Metazoa; phylum Arthropoda; class Malacostraca; order Decapoda; family Varunidae; genus Eriocheir; species Eriocheir sinensis. The sequence goes on from NW_026111959.1 coordinate 41,790, forward strand.
GCTAATTTCTTTATCAGTTTAGCGGTTTAGCGTAATGAAGCTAACCTTTTAGTTGGTGTATTACCAGTTAGCGAAGCTAACTTTTCGGTTAGCGGTGCCCACCACTGCTATAGGTACTATACTTCACAGTATACCAGTTTATTCCTCTTTAACACTCGTGAGAATCAGAATAATCTCCTTTGTGGCCATGGGTAATTTGTAATGAGAGCCGAAAGGACTGAGATACGGCCCAGGGCTTTGAGTCTGAACTAAGCCCCGTATTCTCAGACGATATCGGCTCCACAGCGATCATAAACAAAGAATATCAGTCGGGTTCTCATAAGTGTTTTTTCTTCATTCATGGTACAGAAGCCTTCTCAAACTATCACCAGGCTCATGAAAATACCCATGGAGATACAGATACCACAACCTCTCTCTCTCTCTCTCTCTCTCTCTCTCTCTCTCTCTCTCTCTCTCTCTCTCTCTCTCTCTCTCTCGCCGGCTACGTAAACTTTTGGGATCAACTTTATGGCATGAGGAGTCTATTTCAGAAAGATGGACTCCATTTGTCAGCAGTCGGAGCGGCAGGATTTGGCAGTTTACTTCACGGCGCTGTTCGAGACTTTAGAGCAAAAAACGAGTCGCGCGTTCACACCCCGCCCACTTAAATATAAATAGTTGTCATGCGGCCAGCACTTCACTAAATCCTAAAACAACTAACAACTCCGTTTCTCGAGTTATAACAAAACACAACTTAAGGGTTCTTAGCTTTAACGTTCGAGGCTTAAGAAATAAGATCGATGAATTGCAGTGCCTAACTAAAACAGAAGACGTTGATGTAATTGCCGTAACTGAAACATTTATTGACACCGCTATTAATGACTGAATTTTTTTAATATAAGGTAAATAACTTTATATTTTTCAATAAAGACCGAGTTAATCGTAGAGGTGGAGGAGTGGCTCTTTACGTCAAAAGTAGCTTACAGCCCGTTGATAAAACACCAGAGAACAGTACTGTAGAACACCTGAGCGTGAGCTCAAATACCGATCAATTAAAAATCAACATATCCGTCACTTACATGCCTCCAGGCCAATCACGCGAGAATGATGAAATAATATATAGCGTTTTGCAAAGAACTCTCCGAAACAATGATGCATTGATTTTGAGCGATTTTAATCTACCGCATATAGACTGGCAGACACTCACGGGATCCGGGGAATCGCATGGGATGTTAGACTTCGTTGAAAATAACTGCGCTTAGCCAAATGGTTAGTGAAACAACGCGCGATAATAATATTCTTGATCTTGTATTAGTAACCCAAGAGAACTTAGTTGACAATGTCAGCGTTGGGCAAGGCGAACACCTCCGGATCATGCAGAGACTGGTGCGTCTCGACATAAGAGCTCAAAGAAGGATTGCATTATTGTATATCAATTTTAAAAGAGCTAATTTTGAAAGAATAAGACAGTCATTAACGAACTTTCAATTAGTATCCAACAGCGACGTCGAAGAATCTTGGCAAGACTTTAAAGCTTAATTTCTAACTGATCCGTGCAATCTTGTGAAAAGTGTCGAAAAGTTAAAATCCTCCGTGGTTTAATAATGAAATCAAACTTGCTCTCCAAGAGGAACTTGTTACATAGGCAAAAGAAAACCAAATAACTCTACCGAAAATAGTACACGGTACTACGAAGCAAGACGACAAGTCAAAGTTTAATCAAACAGGCGAAACGGAGGTACGAAGTAAACATTGCCGTAATTGCAAGTCAGATCTTAAAAGTTTTTTGGGTATATAAACAAAAAAAAAACAAAAAAAAAAAAAGAGATTCGAAGTGGGATTGGCCCATTAACAGATAATTCGCAATATCGTGACAGAGCACCCAACGCATAGCGCGAACACGTTAAATTCTTATTTCGCCTCGGTTTTAATAGTAATTCTACCGATACTGCTGCTGTTCCTACCACTATTGGAAATCCCAGTCGTACTCTCCCTGACTTTGAAATCAGTACAGATGAGGTTCTCAAAGCGCTGCAGTCACTTAAAACTAACAAAAGTCCAGGACTTGATAAATATATCCAAAATTACAGTACTTAACCCCATAAACCTCGGGCTAGGGGTCTATTGTCACTCTCAGCGCGAGCGATACGCAAATTTTTGGAAAAATGGGTATTTGTTCACCAATGCCCTGTGGTGGCTAAACGAAAACATAATAGTTTTTACTGCTATCTCTCCTTAATCCTTCCTCCTGTGATGAAGATGTTGAGTGTCTAGAGTTGAACCACAGCAGAGATATGATGTTGGAAGAGGTACCATTTTTCGGCCAAGCCGAGCGCACTTGTTCGTGCAGGTGCTGTTGACCTGGAGCCTTGGTCTCCTGCCTCGCCCCGCGCCATCACACAGTACGTAGGCATCCTTCCTACCGCTCGATTATTCATATTGGGCTACATATTTCATTATGTTGACTCTCATAAAAATACCTTCTTCCGAAAATAAATGTTTTTTTATTACATGCAGAAAAAAGCTTCCATAAGCACAGTACAATTATAGGAATATCCAAAGAGATATCAGATACCTTTAACAATGCTGTTTACGAAACTGAATATGTTTTGCACCATGGTATCGTTCCTAGTGATTGGAAAATGGCTAACGTAGGTAGTAACAAATGTGCAGAAGTGGGGGTAGTTGGAAGCTTACATAAAATAAATCCTTACAAAACTGAATAACTTCTCTGCCTTCATGTACAAAATGCCTCATAAACAGAAATATAACATGCGGTGGCTGAGCGCGCGCTCCCACAGGGAATAAGGGTAGAGACAGGGGCCCGCTGGCGCATCCTTCCTCGCGACATTCAGACACGGAAATCATTATCAACGTTTTCCCATTACAATGGTCTGCTGATGCTCTGGGAGATTTGCGTGAGCAGCCAGGACGAGGACCATCAGCACTGAAAGTAATAATTACGTCACGGGATTACAGATGTACGGCAGGAGAGCAGAAGGCAAGACTCCACCACCCAGCATCTCCGCCCGAGCAGAATTCCCGTCACCAAGCGTATAGATTTAAAAAAGGAATATCAAGAGATACTCAGACCTTTAACAATGCTATTTAATATCTTTGCACCATGGTATGATTTCTAGTGATTGGGGGCTGACGGAAGTGGGGGTTGGGGGGGTCAGCAGGGGATGACGGAAGTAGGGGGTTAGGGTAGCTGGACCCCCCTCCACATCTTTCACCTTTTCACCCACCCCTACACCACACCCCACCCACCCCATCCACCCCTCTCGGGCTAGCGTGCAGAACAGGGGGTTGACGGAGTGGGGGTGCCCAGCGGGGAGGAGTGACGGAAGAGGGGTAGTTGAAGGGTTAAGATAAGATCTGCGGAAAAAGAGCTCGAATGACCACAAGATTATAATCACGGAAAGAGTTAAAGACATTAGGTTAATGACCTGGATGGAATATGCCCCCTCCACCTGCTCCCAGCCTCCATCTTTCCTTAATCTCGTTTCTTCCCCCTCTCTCCCATACACACACACACACACACACACACACACACACACACACACACACACACACACACACACACACACACACACACACACACACACACACACACACACACACTCGCACACACTCGAACACACACACACACACACACACACACACACACACACACACACACACACACCTTTATGTCTGTTTCTGATCCTGTTATGTCTGTTTGTGATCCTTTTTCGTCCGTATCTGATCATTTTCCATCTGTTTTTTTTTTTATTCCTTTATGTTTGTTTCTAGTTCTTTTCTGTTGTTTCTAATTCTTTTCCGTCCATTTTTTACTCTTTTTCGTCTGTTTCTTGATTCCATTATGTTTGTTTCTGATCCTTTTAAGTCTGTTTCTGATTCCTTTCCGTCTGTCCGTCTGGTGTTTGCGATAAATGAAATACCACTGACTGATCACACACACACACACAAACACACACACACACACACACATCGAAACATAAAGCCTCTGTTATTTTCGTTTCTTTCCGTTTCTTCGTCTGTTCGTGCATTACCTTACGTCAGCGGAGGGCGAGGCAAGATGGAAGTGTACCGAGCTCACTAGTTAAAACAATAAACAGTCCTGGAAATCAAGTTGAAATTTTCCTCCACTCCTTTGTCTGTGTTTGGGCCATCAAAAGTCTAAATTCTCACAGACGAAATTGTGGACTTAAAGAACAGCATCAAATTAGCTACCGAAAACGCTAAAATGAGAAACAAGTGATTATTGAGAAGGACTTGAATCAAAGTTTCGGAGACGGTACAGCGACTCAACTACAACGAAAGGACTATAGTAGACGCAATGACAATCTACGGATCACTGGCCTCCAAGAACAAGCAGGTGAAACATGGGAGAACCACAAGAACCAAAGTGTCAAAGATGATCAACTTGATAATCTAGAACTTCCCCTGTGGTCTCGAACGTGCTCACAGGGTGGGACCAATCAACCCATCACCCCCGGCCAATTGTTGTACAGTTTGAGAGGTAGCGACAAAGAAACAGTCATTAGGAATGCAAGAAACTCAAAGGACAAGCATCTACATCAGTGAAGATCTGCCCTGCCTCAAGAAATCAAGATGAAGCAACTACCTCTACTGAAAGCGAGATGAAGGTAAATCGCGTACTTCCGTCACACGCGATTGATCATCAAAGAAAAAACTGGCCAACAATCATCATTCTCATCGCAGCTGACCCGACACATCGAGTCGCTGGTCCGACTCCCTTACAGCTCTGGCGAGGCAGGGGCAGCCTGGTGCTGGGACTGGGACCACTGGAGGCGGCGTAAGTTCTGCTGCGACTGGAGACTCCCCAGACTAGTGCTTCGAAGACTATACTTCCTGACGGTGCTCTGCCGAGTGCCTAGTGGTGAACGGCGGTGCCTCCTCATTTAACACCTCATGCTGGTGCTGACAGGATGTCGACTGAGACAGGTGTTCAAATGGGAGGAGAATGGACATAATGGGTGGACGTACCCAGAAGAATCCTGAGAGAACGCAGGAAGAGAAGTGAATAAGTAAAAAAGTCACTCCAACATTCTTCAACTTCGATTCCTAGCATGACATCAGAGTACTCTTAAGAGTTTCATTCATGTCTTAAAAATACTATTTATTATTGTACAACCAATTGGCATCACTCCATGGCCTTCTTAACACTTCAAGTTACCATTACCTCTATACATATATTTCTTCTACCATTAATTTACTACTACCAATACAATTACTACTACCTCTAATATTACTTATTGCTACTGGCCAATAAACACACTACTACTACTACTACTACTACTACTGTTGGTGCTTCTATTACTGCTACTACTACTACCATTACCTTATCACTACTACTACTACTACTACTACTACTACTACTACTACTACTACTACTTTTTACTACTACTACTATTACTACTACTACTTTACTACTACTACTTTTATTACTACCTACTACTACTACTACTACTACTACTACTACTACACTACTACTACTATTATTATTACTACCACTACTACTATTATACTTACTACTATCACCTACTACTACCTGCTACTACTGCCTACTACTGCTACTGCTACTACCACTACTACTATTGCTACTACCACTACTACTACTGTACTACTACTGCTAGCCACTACTAATGTTACTACTGCTGCTGCTACTGTTACTACTACTACTACTGCTACTACTGCTACCACTACTACTATTACAACTACTACTACTACTATTTCGCTTTACTGTTGTTGCTTACCACTGCTACTACCGTACTGCTACTAAAGTAACTACATGTTTCCTTTGTGTTTCTGATTGATGAATTTTTTAATTTCATTAAAATATTCAGGCGAAATTGTAAACTTTGATCCCTTAACCCGTATTGCGTCTGGTGACAGAATTCCCATCGGGCAGGAAAAACTCAGGGTGGCGGGAATTCCGCCATCCATTTGCGCACGCGCTAACCAATAGCACCTCTGGCATCATATCTATGCCGTGCTGCAGCAGCAGACACTTCAAATTTATTTAATCGTGGAAGGAAGGATTGGCGATGAAAAACAATATAAATTATTATGTTTTCGTTTGAAATTGCCACGGGGCATTGATGAACACCTATTTTACCAAATCTATCAGCACCGCCCGCGCGGTGCAGGACGACTAATAGTCCTCTAGCCCGACATATGGGTTAAGTGTGCAGAAGACAACAATTATAACAATATTATCGTGTCAATCAGTTTTATATAGATCTAGAAACATGCTTTCCTAAATCTGAATATATTTTTCTTGATAATTTTATCTTCTCTTTGTAACAATAGTGATTTTAATTTATTAACACTGAATGTAGATCCATCCACCAATTTCAATATTTCAAAACACTGTACTGTCGACAATGTCAATTTATGACGTGCTTGGTTCACTGACCAGGCTCGACATAGCTGTTCTACATTGTATTCTTTGACAGCATGTAAATGTTCACAAATAACAGGAACAGGTATGGTGGGGAATTGGCTGTTTACGTCTCGAACAGGTACACAGGTTATAAAGTAGTGAATTCAGTCGAATGGAAACATTTATTGAGAGTGTGGCAGTGGAAGTAAAATTTAATGGTAAAATATTTTATTTATATGTATATATAGACCTCCTCAGGGTAATGTGAATAATTTTCTTAATGTTCTCAATGAAATTTAACTACTGCCAAAAGATAAAATCTAGTAAAATATTTATTTTGGAAATTTAAATATGAATTTATTACATAATAATGACGATAACATTCAGGACCTTATGAATTTAATGTATAGTTATTCCCTGTTTCCATACAACTCTGCCAACACAGTTACAGCCACATCCATACCCTTATAGATCACATTTGGTCCACATGTGTTGAGAACAACGTAAGGAAGTATGTAATCAAAACTGATATTACTGATCATTTTCAGTGATATCTTTATTTAGATATAATAATATTCCATCTCTCCCACATTCATAACGAAAGAACGTTCACCCAGGAGCTTTAGACACATTTAGTGCTGCACTTTCTCACAGATTGGTCTGATGTCTGTAAACTGTACATGTCTAACAACTCCACTATAATCTGTTTTACAACAATTTCAAAACAAATTATGATAGTACTTCCCTAAGAAAACAATTAGAGTTAGTAACAAAATAATCGCAGTCCACACATTACTCCAGCATTAAAGAAGAGCATTAGAAAACATAGACTTGAAAACTAGCATATAATGGCCCTTAACTTTTTCGAGAGCAATATAGGACTTTCAGAAATAGACTAACGTCACTTTTAAAAGAAGCAAAGAAGTATCACCAAGACCAGCTTCAATGTAGTAAAGGCAGCCCTAAGTCTCGCAAGTCAATAAATAACTTATTAGGTAGATCTACAGATGGTAAAACAGTGAAATTGAGCTACACGATCAGTTTATTTATAACATTCAGATAAATTTAATGAACATTTTTGGCTTAAATCAGCGAAGCAGCGAAACTGTGGGTAATGAATTTGCAAATTATTTACACAACTCTCTAATTTTTCTTTGTATTTATTTCCCTACCATAAACTTAGAATTGAAAAAACTAAAGCATTTAAAACTTCTTCCTCGGATTTGATGATATTTCCCAATTGTTTTAAAACGCACAGTAATAATATATCATTCCAATTAACACATAGTGAATCTGATGTTAAAAACTGGAATATTCGGATGCGCTTAAAAAATAAAAGCTATTGCCACTATAAATCAGGCAGTGGGTCGATATAAAAACTATAGACCTATTTTCAATACTTCAGCATTTAGCAAGGTTTTTGAAAAGTTATTACTTCCCGTCTTAAATTTTTTTTAAAAACAATTTACTCACAGACTACCAACTTAGGTTTAGAATGAGTCGTTCACAAACAGCTATTTTACAGTTCATATCTAATATATCAGTATTTAGAAAAGAAGCATTATTTAATTGGAATATTTTAGATTTATCTAAGGCATTGATACACTGGATCCTGAAAATTTTTATTAGATAGCTAAGTCACTATGGCGTTAAGTATTCCCTTAAAACTATTTGAAAGCTGTTGTAATAGGTCACAAGCTGTATATTACTAACCACGTATTCTTCTTTTAGGGCAATCAACTTGAGAGAATTTATTACCGCAGAAGTCAATATGGACCGATACTCATACCTCATCTATATAAACGACTTTGTTATTAAAGTTCTAAATTCAAATAACCACGATTTATGCTGACGATACAAATCTTTATTAAATAAATGTAAACATTAACGATCTTCCTTATAAGATTTAGTTGGAACTAGAAAAAATAATTATTGGACTAAAATTGTGAATTGAGTCTGAATATTGCAAAACTAATTACATATTTTCCAAATCGTTCATGCAATATAACATTCCTCCTATAACCATAGAGGGAAACACATTAGACAGGTAAATTTCACAAAATTTTTGGTGTTTACATAGATGAGAATAATTGGAATCAACATATTTCATTTGTCACAAATAAATTAGCAAGGATGTGCGGTATGTTATACAGAGTCCGCAATAATCTCACACCTGAATCCCTCACTAGTATTTATTACACACTTTGTTATCCCCATCTCACCTATTGTGTATCAGTCTGGGCCTGTACTTGGCAGTCCTTCATTAAGAAAATATCAGTAGCTCAAAATAAAAATTTTAGGTGTATATTCTATATGAGTAGGTTTGAGTCCACACGAAATATAATTAATACACAAAATTTTCTTAGTTTTCAAATATTCATAAATATTTTTATTGTTAAGCATTTACAAGTGCCTTACACAGTATTGTGGAGGTCAGCCTTTCAGACTGGTGCACACATCATACAACATTCGAGGTAATGATATCAATCTCATAATCCACAGTTCAGAACTTCTCTCTTTAAGCACAGTATATTATACTCAGGTCCCCAAATGTGGAATTCATTGCCTCTACATATTAAGACTCTTCTCAATCATATAAATTTATCCATTTTTAAAAAATCTGTGAAAACTTATTTATATAATTGTCAAAGTAGTATTCAAATGTAGTGTGTGGTATGAACTTAGTTTCACAAGTGTAATGTTCACTATTATTATTATTATTATTATTATTATTATTATTATTATTATCATTATTATTATTATTATTATTATTATTATTATTATTATTATTATTATTATTATTATAATTGATATTGTTATTGTTATTCTCAGCAACATATTATTATAATTATTCTTATTGTTCTATACGTTAGTTAATAATATATTAGGTACCAATTTTGTGCCAATGTAAACATTAAATAAAATAATATAATTCCATGTCTGTCGGGAAGCTTCGGCTTGACAGGCTGTGCCATTGCCATGTTTTATGTTATGTTTGAACAATATTCTTATATTTTAAAGGCAATAAATATTTACTTTACTTACTTACTTACACGAAACATAAAGCCTCTGTTATTTTCGTTTCTTTTCCGTTTCTTCGTCTGTTCGTGCGTCCCTTACGTCAGCGGAGGGCGAGGCAAGATGGAAGTGTACCGAGGCTCACTAGTTAAAACAATAAACAGTCTGGAAATCAAGTTGAAATTTTCCTCCACTCCTTTGTCTGTGTTTGGGCCATCCGTCCCTTCGACCTATAGTAAGATGCATCCGGTGGCTTGGAGGGGCACACGAAGGGCATGTTAGTGACTCGTGGTAAGGATTGACTCATGACTTTCCGTTTTGTGACACTGTGTTGGGTTGTATGTATTTCTGTGTATTGCATAGTACGTTTCTTTTCATATTTGTTTGTTTATATATTTTGATTTTGTGACACTGTTTGTTTATCATATTTCGAGGATTTAGAGGGTACGCGAAGGGCAAGTTAAAGGTGACCCGTGGTGATTGACTCATTGTCATCCGTTTTTATGACATTGTGTTGCGTTGTATGTATTTCTGTGTATAGCATTATTTTGTTTTTATCTTATTTCGAGGATTTAAAGGGTACGCGAAGGGCAAGTTAAAGGTGACTCGTGGAATAAGGATGGACTCATTGTCATCCGTTTTTATGACACTGTGTTGCGTTGTATGAATTTCTAAGTATGCCATTGTTTGTTTCTTCTTCTATTTGTATGTATGAAACATATAGATAAAACGCTTTTATGTTTCGATCTGGCTCATATAAAAAAAAATGACTCGCGAAATGTGCGCGGCGGCGGCAGCAGTTTGTATAACACGCTTAAATCAGTGGTCTGGCTCCACACAGGACCTCACTCGTCACCACCACTACCCCAGTGCTTCCGCCCCGCCCCCCCCCCGCCCCGCCCCCCCCCCGCGCGCGGGCAAAACTTTAGCCACCTGTCGTCGAACGATGTCGTCGCAGCGCCCGCTGCTGGCGCCGGCGCGCACATTTCGCTAGTCATTTTTTTTATATATGAGCCAGATCGAAACATAAAAGCGTTTTATCTATACGTTTCCACAAATCGAATAATTTTAAGACAATTATTGTTTTTTTTATCCGTTTTTTGATACAGGACATATAAACAAGTCAAACAAACTCAATGTTTATTGAAATTTGGTCAAATTATGATTACAGATTCATCATGTGCAATTTTATAATATCATAGACTCCAACATTAGTTCAATATACAGAGCATTATGAGAGCATTTGATTTATTTCTTCCTGTTCCGCGGCTAGCATTAGCATGTCATCTTCCATCGCTAGCTGTATTTTCGAGGGGAAAATATCGCTCGGCCAGCACATACCGTTCTCCACACAACTCATAGGTTTCTTCTTCTTGTTCTCCCATTTCACCGATCTCTTCCCCACCCATTACCTCGGCTAGCCTCGCTTCTGTTATGCCTCTTTCATCACCTTCCTCCAATTTTCTACTTTTGACAGTGTCATGATCTGGGCTTCCTCTTCCTCCTCCTCCTCCTTCTCTTCCTCCTCCTGCTCTACCCCTTTATAATTATCGGGATGACCGTACGACCGTGACTCCAAGGTGCTAATGTAGTATCTTTTGTCCTCAACTACAGATATCCCTCTTTTGGGATATTTTACTGTACTCATTCGTCCATTGCGCACTGTGAATCCCTGATAGCCAAAGGTAAATGTTTACTTCTAGAATAGGACGTCTTTGTATCGCTGATGAGCAATTTTTTTCTTTATGAACTTTGGAACGCTCTTAGCTGAACTCAACCGGTCACCGTCTGCCAAGAGGATGGAGTAGCACTTTGGTCTTACACCTACAAATTCTGAGATGGTTCTTTCCCTCACTTCAGACTTGAGAAATCCGAGCTTGCCTTTCTTGTCTGTGTTGTACAAGGAATGTGAGGAGCTAAAGTTACTTGTATCAATATAGCTTTTAAAGGGTTCCTGGGAGTACTCCGTTAATAGATCAGGAGTTTCAATTTCTGTTATTAAGGAATCAGTGTCACAATACACTAGTTTCGCCCGATCCCCGTAATGAGCCTTCATGATACTGTAAAATAAATCATATAGTCGCAGCTTGGACAGCTCTAGGATGTAGTAGCCAATGTAGTTTGGATGATTCACCTGTGAATATTTCTTATGGCGAACTACTACTACATGGCCATCATTGAGAGGTACAACACGTTTAAAGTAAGGACTTCGGACCAGCTTCAAAAACTTTTCGCGGTTGGTGACAATATCTATGTCTTCACTATATTTGGCCGCGTTCATCAGGAATCGACCAAAAATGCTGTTTGAAATACACTTGATTGCAGTTTTCTTGATAGGGCAAGTAGCACTTTTGCGGGCTTCTATGTTATCCTGAATGAAGTCCGCAAGAAAGTGCTTTTGCTTAAACATATAAATAGCATGCACATTTTAACAACCCGGCCTAGTTGAATAAGCAGTTTAAGGAGGGGCAGAGCAAACAGCATTTTCTCCTGAGCAGCATGTGTTCCAATCAGTTTTATGTTCTTACACGGTACTGGACGGTTTTCTTCTTCATACCATTCGTGTGTGGCTGACGATATATCTCTATTGATGATATTGTGTCTTCTGATGGTCAGTGGGAGGTCATCCGTTCTCTCAATGACTTCACGTGAGACAGCCTCAGTATCGTACAGAATGAGGTATCCAAAATCGCCATCGGTTGCTTGATTGACCTAGCCCCCGCTCAAAAACATTGCATTTCTGTCTCATCTAGTTTTCTCATATCTCCACATGGTAACTTCTCTTTCATTACAGTGGGATAAAGACTGTTGAAGTCAAGATATGAAAGGAGTGTGTTTCTATCATGTTTTGGATTAAACTGAGGGTTCGTATAGATGTTATCGGCGCGTACAAAACGACGCACAACACTTGTGTAGCCCCCACGCACATTTGTTCGAATGCAATGATATATGTGTGGGCTACTAAGCATCTCTAATTCCTGCTGTGTTTTTAACAGAAAGGAGTCACAGGCAAATCCTGGCAGGCTAACATAATTTACAATATCCAACCTCCACTGGGTTTTCAAAATACCTTTGCACTCTAGGAAGACATCACATAGAAGGCCAACATCCACTTTTAGCAACAAATAGTCCTTCAAGCCCTGACACCCAGCTACTTTCCAAACATTCTGAGCATGTTTATAATCACTTTCGGAAAGTTCTACTTCTTGAAGCGAATTGAAAAAATCTTCGCGGGATGGAAGATGTGTTTCAGAAAGTCGTTACATCGAATCCATATAGGCATAACAAAAAACCTGCTTTCCCTTGATCAATAATGGTAACGCAGGTGCTGGGACATCTTTCAACATCTGTTATGTGTATATGGTATCGTTCCAATTGCTTATCAATTGGTTCGCTAAAGCCGGGAGTGAACCAGACATAAAGACATACGAGTCAATAAATCTCAAGTCATTTATGATGACTTCATGGTATTTGTGAACTGAATGTTTTGGTCCTAGTTTGATCTTCAAGTCAGGTAGCGTTAATTCACGCAGGATTGACGACATGTCGTAATCCGCATTATGTGCAATGAGTGACTACAATTTGTGATTTTTCATTTGAAGGTTGCATATATTGCAATAAGTTCCAATGTGATTGTTTCCTGATTTTTCATGGTCATGATGTTTTACTCCTTTACCTTTTAAAAACCCGTATTTACAGAGAAGACTGAGTTTGTTCATTGTGATGTGCCGTATCTTCATCGGTCATATTGATTTTATTGTAGCCTTTAGAAAATTTTAACTTCTTCCAGAAGTATTGGTTCAGCTAATGTAAGTTCGTTCTATATTCAAAACAGTGTGAGTTCAGCTAATGTAAATTCGTTCTATATTCAAAACAGTGTGAGGTCAGCTAATGTAAGTTCGTTCTTTATACAAAACAGTGTGAGTTCAGCTAATGTAAGTTCGTTCTAAATTCAAAACAGTGTGAGTTCAGCTAATGTAAGTTCGTTCTATATACAAAACAGTGTGGGATTAGCTAATATAAGTTCGTTCTATATTCAAAACAGTGTGAGCTCAGCTAATGTAAGTCCGTTCTATATACAAAACAGTGTGAGTTCAGCTAATGTAAGTTCGTTCTATATACAAAACAGTGTGAGTTCAGCTAATGTAAGTTCGTTCTATATACGAAAAAGTGTGGGTTCAGCTAATGTAAGTTCGTTCTATATTCAAAACAGTGTGAGTTCAGCTAATGTAAGTTCGTTCTATATACAAAACAGTGTGGGTTCAGCTAATGTAAGCTCGTTCTATATTGAAAACATTGTGGGTTCAGCTGATGTAAGTTCGTTCTATATACAAAACAGTGTGGGCTCAGCTAATGTAAGTTCGTTCTATATACAAAACAGTGAGTTCAGCTAATGTAAGTTCGTTCTATATTCAAAACAGTGAGTTCAGCTAATGTAAGTTCGTTCTATATTCAAAACAGTGTGAGTTCAGCTAATGTAAGTTCGTTCTATATTCAAAACAGTGTGAGTTCAGCTAATGTAAGTTCGTTCTATATACAAAACAGTGTGAGTTCAGCTAATGTAAGTTCGTTCTATATACAAAACAGTGTGAGTTCAGCTAATGTAAGTTCGTTCTATATACAAAAACGTGAGAGTTCAGCTAATGTAAGTTCTTTCTATATACAAATCAGTGTGAGTTCATCTAATGTAAGTACGTTATATATACAAAAGAGTGTGAGTTCAACTAATGTAAGTTCGTTCTATATACAAAAGAGTGTGAGTTCAGCTAATGTAAGTTCGTTCTATATACAAAAGAGTGTGAGTTCAGCTAATGTAAGTTCGTTCTATATACAAAAGAGTGTGAGTTCAGCTAATGTAAGTTCATTCTATATACAAAAGAGTGTGAGTTCAGCAAATGTAAGTTCGTTCTGTATACAAAAGAGTGTGAGTTCAGCTAATGTAAGTTCTTTATTTATACAATACATTGTGATTTCAGCTAATGTTAGTTCGTTCTATATACAAAAAAGTGTGAGTTCAGCTAATGTAAGTTCGTTCTATATACAAAAGAGTGTGAGATCAGCTAATGTAAGTTCGTTCTATATACAAAGAGTGTGAGTTCAGCTAATGTAAGTTCGTTCTATATACAAAGAGTGTGAGTTCAGCTAATGTAAGTTCGTTCTATATACAAAAGAGTGTGAGTTCCAGCTAATGTAAGTTCGTTCTATATACAAAAGAGTGTGAGTTCAGCTAATGTAAGTTCGTTCTATATACAAAGAAGTGTGAGTTCAGCTAATGTAAGTTCGTTCTATATACAAAAAGTGTGAGTTCAGCTAATGTAAGTTCGTTCTATATACAAAGAGTGTGAGTTCAGCTAATGTAAGTTCGTTCTATATACAAAAGTGTGAGTTCAGCTAATGTAAGTTCGTTCTATATACAAAAGAGTGTGAGTTCAGCTAATGTAAGTTCGTTCTATATACAAAAGAGTGTGAGTTCAGCTAATGTAAGTTCGTTCTATATACAAAAGTGTGTTTTCAGCTAATGTAAGTTCGTTCTATATTCAAAACAGTGTGAGTTCAGCTAATGTAAGTTCATTCTATATACAAAAGAGTGTGAGTTCAGCTAATGTAAGTTCGTTCTATATACAAAAGAGTGTGAGTTCAACTAATGAGTTCAGTTCTATATACAAAAAGTTCAGCTAATATAAGTTTTCTATATACAAAGAGTGTGAGTTCAGCTAATGTAAGTTCGTTCTATATACAAGTGTGAGTTCAGCTAATGTAAGTTCGTTCTATTTTCCAAGCATTGCGAGTTCTTTCAGTATGACTATATATAACTTGTTGACATCAGGTCCCAAAACGGAAAACTACGAGTCAATCCTTACCACGAGTCACCTTTAACTTGCCCTCCGTGTGTGTCCAAGTCCTCGAAATAAGATGAACTTACAAATAGAAGAAGAAACAAACAATGCCATACTTAAAAATTCATACAACGCAACACAATGTCATAAAAAACGGATGACAATGAGTCCATCCTTATTCCGAGTCACCTTTAACTTGCCCTTCGCGTACACTTTAAATCCTCGAAATAAGATAAAAACAAAATAATGCTATACACAGAAATACATACAGCGAAACACAATGTCATAAAAACGGATGACAACGAATCGATCCTTACCACGAGACACCTTTAACTTGCCCTTCGCGTACCCTTTAAATCCTCGAAATAAGATAAAAACAAAATAATGCTATACACAGAATTACATACAACGCAACACAATGTCATAAAAACGGATGACAATGAGTCAATCCTTACCACGGGTCACCTTTAACTTGCCCTTCGCGTACCTCTAAATCTCGAAATCCTCGAATCACCTCGATATGATAAACAAACAAATAGGGTAAGAAACAAACAAGTTCCATACAGAAATACATACAACCCAACACAGTGTCAAAAACGGAAGTCATGAGTCAATCCTTCCCACGAATCACTTTTAACTTGCCCTCTGCGTGCCCTCTAAATCCTCGCCAAAATATATAAACAAACAAATATGAAAAGAAACGTATTATGCAAATACACAGAAATACATACAACCCAACACAGTGTCACAAAACGGAAAGTCATGAGTCAATCCTTACCACGAGTCACTAACATGCCCTTCTGTGTGCCCCCTCCAAGCCACCGGATGCATCTTACTGTAGGTCAAAGGACGGATGGCCCAAACACAGACAAAGGAGTGGAGGAAAATTTCAACTTGATTTCCAGACTGTTTATTGTTATAACTAGTGAGCCTCGGTACACTTCCATCTTGCTCGCCCTCCGCTGACGTGTAAGGGACGCACGAACAGACGAAGAAACGGAAAAGAAACGAAAATAACAGAGGCTTTATGTTTCTGTGTGTGTGTGTGTGTGATCAGCCAGTGGTATTTCATTTATCGCAAACACCAGTAGACGGACAGACGGAAAGGAATCAGAAACAGACTTAAAAGATCAGAAACAAACATAATGAATCAGAAACAGACGAAAAGAGTAAAAATGGACGGAAAATATTAGAAACAACAGAAAAGAACTAGAAACAAACATAAAGAAAAAAAAAACAGATGGAAAATGATCAGATGCACGGATGAAAAGGATCACAAACAGACATAACAGGATCAGAAACAGACATAAAGGTGTGTTATTGTGGCATGTGTGTGTGTGTGTGTGTGTGTGTGTGTGTGTGTGTGTGTGTGTGTGTGTGTGTGTGTGTGTGTGTGTGTGTGTCTGAGGTGAGTGAGTGTGTGCGGGAGTGTGTCTGAGCAAAGGAGGTTCGAGGTGTGTGTGTGTGTGTGTGTGTGTGTGTGTGTGTGTGTGTGGGAGGTGTGTGTCTGAGGTGTGCGAGTGTGTGTGTCTGAGTGTGTAAGTGTGTGTGTGGTGTGTGTGTTCAGTGTGTGCAGAGGTGTGTGTGTGTGTGTTCAGTGTGTGTGTGTGTGTGTGTGTGTGTGTGTGTTCTAAAGGTGTGTGTGTGGGGGTAAGAGAGAAGGAAAGAAACGAGATTAAGGGAAAGATGAAGGCTGGAGCAGGTGGCGGGGCATATTCCATCCAGGTCATTAACCTAATGTCTTTACCCTTTTCCGTGATTATAATCGTGCGGTCATTCGAGCCCTTTTTTCCGCGATCTTATCTTAACCCTTCAACTACCCCCTCTTCCGTCACCTCCCCCTGTTGGCACCCCATCCTGTCAACCCCGGTTCCGTACGCTAGCCGAGAGGGGTGGATGGGTGGGGTGGGGTGGGTGTAAGTGGTGGGTGAAAGGTGAAAGATGTGGGGTGGGGGTGTCCAGCTACCTCTTCCGTCATCCCCGCTGACCCCCCAACCCCACTTCCGTCACCCCCACTTCCAACTACCCCCCACAATCACCCCCACTTCCACCCCACTGCCATTTGTTACTACCACGTTAGCCATTTTCCAATCACTAGGAACGATACCATGGTGCAAAGACATATTAAACAGCATTGTTATAGGTCTGAGTATCTCTCTTGATATTCCTTTAAGTACTGTAATTTTGGATATATTTTATCAAGTCCTGGACTTTTGTTAGTTTTATGACTGCAAGCTTTGAGAACCTATTCTGTACTGATTTCAAAGTCAGGAGAGTACGACTGGGATTTCCAATAGTGGTAGGAACAGCAGCAGTATCGGTAGAATTACTATTAAAACCGAGGCGAAATAAGAATTTAACGTGCTCGCTATGCGTTGGGTGTCTGTCACGATATTGCCTGAATTATCTGTTAATGGGCCAATCCCACTTCGAATCTCTTTTTTTTTATATACCTAAAAAACTTTTAGGATCTGACTTGCAATTTACCGCAATGTTTACTTCTCTCCGTTTCGCCTGTTTGATTAAACTTTTGACTTGTCGTCTTGCTTCGTAGTACCGTGTACTATTTTCGGTAGAGTTATCGGTTTTCTTTTGCCTATGTAACAAGTTCCTCTTTTGGAGAGCAAGTTTGATTTCATTATTAAACCACGGAGGATTTTTAACTTTTCGACGCTTTTCACAAGATTGCACGGATCAGTTAGAAATTAAGCTTTAAAGTCTTGCCAAGATTCTTCGACGTCGCTGTTGGATACTCATTGAAAGTTCGTTAATGACTGTCTTATTCTTTCAAAATTCGCTCTTTTAAAATTGACATACAATAATGCAATCCTTGTTTGAGCTCTTATGTCGAGACGCACCAGTCTATGATCGCATGATCCAAGGTGTTCGCCAACGCTGACATTGTCAACTAAGTTCTCTTGGGTTACTAATACAAGATCAAGAATATTATTATCGCGCGTTGTTTCACTAACCATTTGGCTAAGGCAGTTATTTTCAACGAAGTCTAACATCCTATGCGATTCCCCATCGGATCCCGTGAGTGTCTGCCAGTCTATATGCGGTAGATTAAAATCCCTCAAAATCAATGCATCATTGTTTCGGAGAGTTCTTTGCAAAACGCTATATATTATTTCATCATTCTCGCGTGATTGGCCTGGAGGCATGTAAGTGACGGAGTTGTTAGTTGTTTTAGGATTTAGTGAAGTGCTGGCCGCATGACAACTATTTATATTTAAGTGGGCGGGGTGTGAACGCGCGACTCGTTTTTTGCTCTAAAGTCTCGAACAGCGCCGTGAAGTAGTCTACCAAATCTTGCCGCTCCGACTGCTGACAAATGGAGTCCATCTTTCTGAAATAGACTCCTCATGCCATAAAATTGATCCCAAAAGTTTACGTAGCCGGCGAGAGAGAGAGAGAGAGAGAGAGAGAGAGAGAGAGAGAGAGAGAGAGAGAGAGAGAGAGAGAGAGAGGTTGTCGTATCTGTATCTCCATGGGTAGTTTCATGAGCCTGGTGATAGTTTGAGAAGGCTTCTGTACCATGAATGTGAAGAAAAAACATAAGCAGCACTGCCGTCTCTTTTATCTCTAAGGCTGAATTCTTCGCTCAAACTTTCTGCAACAACCCACTCCTGGACGATTCTGGGCATATTCCTCCTACACATCCCCCTCCGAATACTTTCTGCCTGTTATTAAGTTTCGGAATAATGATGTTTTCTTTGCCCTCCAGGGCCTTAACTCGCAGACGGCTTATTTTTTTTTTTTTTTTTTACAACAAAGGAGGCAGCTCAAGGCCACAAAAAAAAACAATAATAAAAAAAAAGCCCGCTAATCGCTGCTCCCATAAAAGAATCACACGAGGTGGCCAAAAGCAAGGTCAAATTCGGGAGGAGAGGTGTCTGATATCCTCCTCCTTGAAAAAGTTCAAGTCGTAGGCAGGAGGAAATACAGATGAAGGATGATTGTTCCAGAGTTTACCAGCGTGAGGGATGAAAGAGTGAAGATGCTGGTTAACTCTTGCATAAGGGGTCTGGACAGTATAGGGATGAGCATGAGTAGAAAGTCGTGTGCAGCGGGGCCGCATGAGTGGGGGAGGCATGCAGTTAGCAAGTTCAGAAGAGCAGTCAGCGTGGAAATATCGATAGAAGATAGAAAGAGAGGCAACATCGCGGCGGAATTTAAGAGGTAGAAGACTATCAGTAGGAGGAGGAGAGCTAATGAGACGAAGAGAGCCTTAGCCTCCACTCTGTCCAGAAGAGCTATGTGAGTGGAGCCCCCCCCAACGTGAGATGCAAAATCCCTACGTCGGCGGACAAGTCCCCAGGATATTGATAGCAACTGCGCGGGGGAGAAGAACTGGCGGAGACGATACAGAACGCCCAACCTCGAGGAAGCTGATTTAGCAAGAGAGGAGATATAAAGTTTCCAGCTGAGAATTTGAGTTAAGGATAGACCGAGGATGTTTAGTGTTGAAGAAGGTGACAGCTGAGTGTTGTCGAAGAATAGGGGATAGGTGTTTGGAAGATTGTTTCGAGTTGATAGGTGGAGAAATTGAGTTTTTGAGGCATTGAAGGACACAAAGTTCCTTCTGCCCCAGTCGGAAATGATAGCAAGGTCTGAGGTTGAGCGTTCTGCAGCCTCCAGTCTGGAGTCGTATACTTCCTGTTGTGATGGTCTTCTATTGAAAGAAGTTGAATAATGCAGAGTGAAGTCGTCGGCGTACGAGTGGACAGGACAGTTTGTTATGGAAAGAAGATCATTGATGAATAACAGGAAGAGAGTGGGTGATAGGACAGAGCCCTGTGGAACGCCACTGTTGATAGGTTTAGGGGAAGATCTGTGACCGTCTACGACCGCAGAGATAGAACGGCCGTAAAGGAAACTGGAGATAAAGGAACAGAGAGAGGGATATAATCCGAAAGAGGGCAGTTTAAAAAGCAAAGACTGGTGCAAGACTCTATCGAGTGCTTTCGATATGTCTAGCGCAACAGAGAAAGTTTCACCGAAACTGCTAAGAGAGGATGACCAAGAGTCAGTTAAGAGAGCAAGAAGATCGCCAGTAGAACGCCCCTTGCGGAATCCATACTGGCGATCAGATAGAAGATTATAAGTGGAAAGGTGCTTTTAAATCTTCCGGTTAAGGATTGATTCAAAAGCTTTAGATAGACATGAAAGTAAAGCTATTGGGCGGTAGTTTGAGGGATTGGAGCTGTCACTCTTCTTAGGCACAGGCTGTACAAAGGCATAATTCCAGCAGGAAGGAAAGATAGATGTTGATAGGCAGAGACGAAAGAGTTTGACCAGGCAGGGTGTCAGCACAGAAGCACAGTTTTTGAGGACAATAGGAGGCACTCCATCAGGTCCATAAGCCTTCTGAGAGTTGAGGCCAGAGAAAGCATAGAAAACATCATTAGGAAGAATCTTAATAACAGGCATAAAGGAATCAGAGGGGGGATATATAGAAGGAATATGCCCAGAATCGTCCAAGGTGGGGTTCTTACAGAAAGTTTGAGCGAAGAGCTCAGCCTTAGAGACAAATGAAACGGCAGTGCTGCCGTCAGGGTTAAGGAGAGGAGGGAACGAGGAAGAAGTGAAATTGGAGGAGATATTTTTGGCCAGAAGTCACGGGAAGAATTAGAAGCAAGGTGTTGACATTTTCTGGCGAGGGGCTTGGAGCTGGAGTCGTTTCTCAGGACAACAAGGGAGAAACCCAGCGGGAACCATAGCCCTTACAAGGTGAAGGCGAAGAAGGGGAGCGTGGGGAAGTCGTCCTCCAGTCCTTCACCACCCCCAGGTGAGTTCAAGGGGAACTGTTTCTCTTGCGGGCAGCAGGGACACTCCAGGAAGTACGTACTGCCCGGGGAGCAAGAGCAGCAGAAAGGCTGGCGGTACGGGAGCGGGGCCGACTCAGTACAAGCCCTGCTGTTACAAATGTGGCAAGGGTCACCGGACTTCAGAGTGTACCTTGGTCCCCGCCACAGACTGTAAGGAGGCCGCGGGAAACCGGGACGGGCTGGCGGAGGGGGGCAAGCACCAGTCGGAGGAGAAGAAGCCCCAATCCGCCTAAGTTGCCGCGCTGAGGATGCCCGGACCGTTCAGGTGGGTGGGCAAGTGGATGGGAATTCTTGCTACCTGACGGTGGACTCGGGCGCAGAGCGCAAGTTCGTGCAGGACGGCATGCTGGCAACCGGACAGCCCCCGGTGGCCAGGCAGCAGCTGTGTGGGATTACGGGACACTGCACACAGCTCAGGGGGCCAGTGGATGCCAGGGTAACTGTGGGCGGCACGGAGGAGTGTCTTCCTGTCTTCGTGGCTGACGTCGGGGAGAACTTGCTGGGACTAGACTATCTCCAGCGGAGCAGGGCGGTGCTGGATTTCGAGGATATGACCATGGCGGTCGGTGGCAACTTGGTGCCGCTAAGGCGGCGGAGGCGCAGTGGAGTGTGCTGTCTCTGTCGAGACTCACCGAACCCATGCTGCGTCACCCCCGAAGCCAGCCACCGCTGCCGACTAGGGAAGGAGAAGGAGAGTCTAGTTCCGGACGGGTGAAGGTGTACAGACGAATATGGACCCGGTAGGTCTGGTCGAGGGCACGCAGGAGAGTAGCACTGGGGTTCCACCTCATCTGCAGGATCTATTGCAGAGGAGCTCAGTATGCCTGTCCGGAGAACAGGTGGACGAGGTGGGAAAAGTGCTGACTCAGTATGCGGATGTGTTCGAAGGAGACCATGACCTGGGCCGGACCAGTCTGGTAAAACACCACATCCACACAGGAGACAGTCGTCCTGTCAAGTTGCCGCCCCGGAAGATTGCGCCTGCACGACGGCTGGAGGTGGAAAAGCCGTGGAAGAGCTGCTCGCACAAGGGGTTATTGAAAAGTCGTGCAGCCCAAGGAGTGCCGCTGTCGTCCTCGTTAAGAAGAAGGATGGGTCCACCAGGTGTTGCGTGGACTATCGGGGCCTTAACGCGGTGACGACAAGGACTCTACCCTCTCCCGAGGGTGGATGACACGCTGGATGCGCTCACGGGGGCACAGTGGTTTCGACCTTGGATCTGAAGTCCGGCTACCACCAGGTTGAGGTAGCGGAGGAGGACAGAGAGAAGACGGCCTTCGTCTGGGCAAGGACTGTACCAGTTCAAGGTAATGAGTTTCGACTAGTGAATGCCCCGGCAACGTTTGAGCGTTTGATGGAGCGTGTGCTGGAAGGGTTGCTCTGGAAAAGCGCCCTGGTGTACTTGGACGATGTACTAGTGTACGGGGACTCGTTCAAGCTGGCTCTGGAAAGGTTAAAAACAGTGCTGGACAGGCTCAGGGCGGCTAATGTGAAACTGAGTCCTAAGAAGTGCTGTCTTTTCCGGAAGGAAGTGCCGTTCCTGGGGCACATAGTGACTAGTGAGGGGGTGAAAACAGACCCGGGTAAAGTTGAGTCAGTAAAAGAGTGGCCGGTGCCGCGTAGTGTGACTGCAGTTCGTGGGTTTATCGGACTGTGCACGTACTACCGGCGGTTCGTGAAGGGGTTTGCTCAGACCGCAGCGCCACTCCACCACTTGACTCGGAAAGGGCCCTGCTTTCACTGGAGCGAGGACTGTCAACGGGCTTTTGAGGAGTTGAAGGGGGCCCTTGCTAATGCCCGTGTTACCGTACCCTGACCCCACAAAGGTGTACATTCTGGACTGCGACGCTAGTGCTGAGGGCGTGGGAGCGGTTCTGTCCCAGGAAAAGGATGGGCAGGAATGGGTTGTCTCCTACTTCAGCCGGAAGTTCTCTGCGCCAGAGAGGAACTATTGCGTCACACGTAAGGAGTTGTTGGCAGTGATTCAGGCTCTGGATCACTTCCATCCGTACTTGTACGGGGCCAAGTTCAAGGTCAGGACGGACCATGCTGCGCTGAGGTGGTTAAAGAACCTCAGGAACCCGGAGGGTCAGCTGGCCAGGTGGATTGGCAAGCTTGAACAGCACGACTACCACATTGAGTACCGGCCGGGGAAACTGCACGGTAATGCGGACAGTTTAAGTCGCCGGCCCTGCGAAAGTGACTGTGCGCATTGCAGCCGCCGGAGGGGAGCCTGTGAGCGTGAAGGCTGCCGCGGTTGCCAGTGACACTAGTTGGGGAGAGGACCTCGGACAGGCCCAGCGGGAGGACGCGGACATTGGGCCCATAGGTGACACTGCGGGAAGAAGGCGAGGAACAACCGCCTTGGGAAAGTGTTGCACCGTTGAGCCCTGCAGGTAAGGCGTTGTGGCAACAGTGGGCAGTGCTACGCCTGAGTGATGGGGTGCTGCAGAGGCGGTGGGAGACAAGTGGCGGCGGTGTGGCCTTCTGGCAGACAATAGTTCCTGGGAAAATGAGAAAGGAACTGGTGCGCGAGGCTCACGGTGGTAGTGCGAGCGGCCACTTCGGTGTGCGTAAGACCCTCGGGAGGTTAAAGCAGCGTGTGTACTGGGTAGGCATGCGAAAGGACGCGACTGAGTGGTGCAGGAGTTGTGACGTGTGTTGTGCCAAGATGGGCCCCGGGAGAAGGATCAGGCTCTTTACAGGTGTACTCAGGTAGGGCACCCATGGAGAGGGTAGCAGTGGAAATTGTGGGCCCATTCCCTAAGACAGTTCGGGGGAATCGCTTTGTGTGCGTGGCCATGGACTATTTTACTAAGTGGCCGGAAGCGTTCCCTCTCCCGAACCATGAGGCGGGCACAGTGGCGGGGGTGTTGGTGGACGAGTTCTTTGCCCGGTTTGGTGTGCCGCACGAGTTGCACTCCGACCAAGGGAGGGAGTTTGAGTCGGCGTTCCGGGAGTGCTGTAGCACTGGGCATTAAAAAGACTCGTACCACACCCCTACGGCCTCAGTCAGATGGCATGGTGGAACGCTACAACCGCACCCTAGGTCAGGAGTTGGCAAAGTATTGCCAGGAGGGACAGGAGGATTGGGACTTGAAAATCCCCCTGGTACTGATGGCTTACCGCTCGGCCGAACACGAGGTGACTGGGTACACGCCCGCGCGGCTGATGTGTGGACGGGAGTTCCGGCTGCCAGTGGATCTGGTGACTGGCAGGCCGTCGGACGAGGAGATGCCCACTACAGTCACCCCCTACGCTATCGCCCTCCAGGACCGTCTCCAGCAAGTACACCATCAGGTGAGGGCTAACCTGAAGGTGTCGGGCGAGACGATGAAAGACCGGTACGATCGGCGGGCCAAGTCACCACCTTTCAAGGAGGGGGACAAAGTGTGGTTGCACAACCCTCGGAGGAAGAAAGGGTTGTCCCCCAAGCTCCAGAGCCCCTGAGAAGGGCCCTACGACGTGGAACGGGTCCTTTCTGACGTCACATTCCGCATACGCCAGGGGCCTCACAGGCGTGCCATGGTGGTGCACGCGGACCGGCTCTGGCGGTACCACGGTCCCAGGGACTTCTCCTGGGAGGAAGCTGCTGGCGGGCAGCGAGGAGGAGGAGGAAGCGGACCTGGGGCTGGGGGTCGAGGAGCCCCTGGTGACGGAGGATTAGGAGGACCTGGACCCGAGGGAACCGGAGCCCATGGTGTTGGAGGAGGACGCGGGCGAGGAGGTGTGTCCCTTGGACGGGGCATCTGCAGGAGGTAATCTTGGGCCGGAGGTAAGGAGGCCCAGGAGGAGCGGCGTCTCCCGGTTGGATGGATGACTTTGTTTGTGACTGAGCACATGTTTAGTTGAGTTTACTTTATTTGGGCAGGATATGTGTTTCTTTTTTGGGGAGCGAGGACGCTCCATCTTTCACAGGAGGGGTGATGTTACGGCTGCCTGAGGTTCCCGCCAGGAAGTGACGTCACCGAGGGGGAAGGCCTGTGATTGGGGCGCGCACGAGGGCCTTGGGGGACGCCGGCAGGCAGTTGGATTCGAACCTCGGTCGGGACCTGAGGCTCGTAGCGTGGCGGTGCACGGACCCCTTGAAGAAAATGCCTGAATTGGCGGTGTTTCGGTTTGTGGACTTTATTAGAGGGTTTCGACGGTCAACAAGTGGCCGGATCCGGTGGAACAGTGTGGGAACTGTGACAAAGCGAAATAAACCACGTTAAACCGGCGGATTGTGTTTCTGAGCCCGCCGAAGTGGAAGGGGTTTGCTTTCTCCACAGTAAAGTGCACTGGTGGCCAGAGGCTGGATTTCACGGCACGCTGTCGCTCTCGGAGGGAACACAGTGCACACACGCCTGGGAGTCGCACCTCAGGGGACCAAGGACCCGGAAGTAACGTGAGTAGCCCATCCAGACGTTGGACGCCAACCACAAGCAGTGAGTCTCTGGGGACGCTGACAGGGTTTCAGGCACCTGGATGAGGTTACAGGAAGGTTACAAAATATATATATATATATATATATATATATATATATACATATATATATATATATATATATATATATATATATATATATATATGTGTGTGTGTGTGTGTGTGTGTGTGTGTGTATATATATATATATATATATATATATATATATATATATATATATATATATATATATATATATATATATATATATATATATATATATATATATATATATATATATATATATATATATATATATATATATATATATATATATATATATATATATATATATATATATATATATATATATATATATATATATATATATATATATATATATATATATATATATATATATAATGGGAGCAATGGGAGGAGTAATGAGAGAGGACATCTAGCTCATAATATAACCAGGCAGCTTAAAAGTAATTATAGGGGAGTAACAGAGGGCGGGCTAAGAATCTTCTATACTAACAGCAGGAGCCTCAGAAACAAAATAGACTTACTAAGGGGTGAAGCTTGCTCAGAAAATTTTGACATAGTAGCGATCACTGAGACACTGCCAATAGAAATTTTAAATCGGAATTTGAAAAAACGGGTTATCAGATGCTTCTCAAAGACAGAAGGGGCAGAAAGGGAGGTGGTGTTGCGCTATATGTTAAAGACTCACTTAAATGTTTATTTAACAATTCAGTACAAACTAACATGGATTCATAATCAGTTTGGGTGAACGTTTACAAAGGAAAAGAAAAACTAACTCTTGGAGTTCTGTACAGGCCACTCAACCTTAACAGGCAGGACACGAATATATTACTACAGGTTACTGGTAGGGCGAGTAGGAGTATAAATGTCTGCGTAATGGGGGACTTTAATTATAGGAATATAGACTGGGAAGACCTAGTGGGTGACCTGGAAGCCGAGGATTTTCTTGAAGTTATACAAGATAATTTCGTTAAGCAGGTAGTTACTGAGCCTTCCAGAGGAGATAACATACTAGATTTAGTCTTAACTAATAATGGGAGCTTGATACGTGAGTTGGAGGTGGGCGGAGAGCTAGGAAATAGTGACCACAGAACGGTTCGTTTTATTTTAGACTGGGAGGTAACCCGCGAACCAAACCCAGTGTTAGTGCCAGATTTTAGAAGAGCAAATTACGAGGGGCTTAGAAGACATCTTGAAGGGGTAAACTGGGATAATTTAATTTAGGGATTCATGAGGGCAAGAACTGCGGATTGGAGAGCCAATAGAACCAGGTAGAAATGTCTTACAATAATTTAGTTAGAGTAAGAGTAGAGTGGCAAAGACAGCATATACCACAGCGAGCACTTAGAAAAGAAAACAAAGACCCTAAGTGGATGACTCGTGGACTAAAACACGAGATAGGGTTAAAGAAGGGAATTTACCAGAAAATAAAGAATGATGAAACACATCTCAGGGGCCGGTACGTCGAACTGTCTACACCTCTTCATCCTCAAATCAAAAGTTGAATTTCAAATTTAAAAAGTTGAATTTCAAGTTAAAACAGTTGAATTTCATATATGGAAAGTTGAATTTTAAATAAAAAAAAATTGAAGTTCATATAAAAAAAAGTTGAAATTCCAATTAGAAAAGTTGAATTTCTAATAAAAAATAAGTTGAAGTTCATATAAAAAAAGTTGAAATTCATATTTAAAAAGTTGAATTTCAAACTTAAAAAGTTGAAATTCCAATTAGAAAAGTTGAATTTGAAATTTAAAAAGTTAAAATAAAA
This sequence comes from Eriocheir sinensis, assembly GCF_024679095.1. Taxonomy (NCBI): domain Eukaryota; kingdom Metazoa; phylum Arthropoda; class Malacostraca; order Decapoda; family Varunidae; genus Eriocheir; species Eriocheir sinensis. The sequence goes on from NW_026111959.1 coordinate 69,084, forward strand.
AGTTTAAGTTCCTATTGATAGATGAAGTGCAAGTCAATATGTGCATACCTATATACATAAATGCATACATCCACAAACTTATTATATATATATATATATATATATATATATATATATATATATATATATATATATATATATATATATATATATATATATATATATATATATATATATATATATAAACCAGATGGATAATTATTTGCCCAGACGGACAGTAATTGTTTTATCTTACAGTAATAATATCGCCTCTCCTCCTCCTCCACCTCTTTCTCCTCCTTTTCTCCGTTCATCCTTTCTAATTTCTTCTCATTTCTTCTATTTTTCTTTTTTCTTATTTCCTCCTCTTCCTCTTCCTCCTCTTCCTCTTCATTCTCCTTCTCCTCCTCCTCCTTTCGTTTGTCATTTCCTGTTGAGAGGAGAGAGAAACGAACAAGTGAACACAGGTGTTGGAGAGAGGAGGAGGGAAGGAGAGATGGGAAGGAGAAAAGGAGGTAGGAACAGGGAGGAAATGGAGGAGGAGGAAAGTGGAGGTAACAGGTGGCTGGAGAGAGGAGGAGGGAGGAAGGAGAAGGCGAGGGGAAGAGTGGGAGAGGGAGGGGAGAGAAAAGGGAAAAAGTCACTCCACAATATCAGTCATTCTGTTGGTGTGTTGCAGGACGTGAATATGGACCCGGAGTTATTGCCAAGGACTTACCAGGTGAATAGCGGTGGTTGTACGTACGTGTGTTTTAGTGTTTGTGAGCGGTGTTTGGACGTGTTTGTCAGTGTTTGTCATCTTGTTAATCTTAGTATAGTGATTTTTGGGGGGTGCCGCAAGACGTGGTTAGGCCCTTATGTGATTGTTAAGGTGAATATAGGTATTTGTACGTGTTGTTAGTGTTTGTGAGCGGTTTTTATACGTGTTTCTTAAGTGTTTTCTTATCGTGTCTTTCATAGGATCAAATCAAATATTCTATATACATTAAATAAGATATGGAAGCGCCACGGTTTTAGGAATAATCATTGTAGCAAATCATATATTCTCTATACATTTAATGATATGGAAGCGCCATGGTCTAAGGAACAATCATAGTGTCAGGTCAAATATTCTCTATACATTTAATAAGATATGGAAGCGCCATGGTCTAAGGAACAATCATAGTGTCAGGTCAAATATTCTCTATACATTTAATAAGATATGGAAGCGCTACGGTCCAAGAAACTCCCCGAGCGGCCTCACCAAACTGACTTTACTGCTGATTAGGATTAGTTACTAAGCTTGGGGGCTGAGATTGGGCTAATTACCTTGCCATAGCCGAATAATTACTTTTGTTAACGTTTACTTATGGTTACTTAGCCTTAAAAACACTCTCCTTAAGCCTAATGATGGCTTGGTAGCGATGTACTCTGTAGATATAGGCTCAGCGGGGTCCGTAATTACCTTGCTATAGTGTAATCATTACCTCTGTTAGTGTCTTCATCTCCTGGTTACCAAGCTTAAATTACAGGTGACAAGAGTTAGACTGGCGCTCCCTCCTTCCCTTCCCTTCCCTTCCTTCTTCTCCTCCCCTTCCCTACTTCCTTCCCTCCTCCTCCTTCCTTACCTTACCTTTCTGCCTTCTCTCCTCATCTTCCCTACTTCCCTTCCCTCCTCCTCCCTTCCTTACCTTACCGTTCTTCCTTCCTCTCCTCCCCTTCCCAACTTCTTCCCTCCTCGCTCATTTCCTTACCTTACCTTTCTTCCTGCCTCTCCCTCCCTTCCCTACTTCCCTCCTCGCTCCCTTCCTTACCTTTTCTTCCTTCCTCTCCTCCTTCCCAACTTCTCTTCCCTCCTCGCTCATTTCCTTACCTTACCTTTCTTCCTGCCTCTCCCTCCCTTCCCTACTTCCCCTCCCTGCCTTCCTTACCTTACTTTTCTTCCTTCCTCTCCTCCCCTTCCTTCCTTCCTCCTTCCTCCTTCCTTACCGTTCTTCCTTCCTCTCCCCCTTCCCCTTCCTCTTCCCCTCCTCCTCATCATACCTTACCTTTCTTCTGCCTCTCCTCCTTCCTCACCCTTCTCTCCCTACCTTCCTTACCTTTTCTTCCTTCCTCTCCTCCCCTTCCCTACTTCCCCTCAACCCTCCATACCATCAACCTATTTTATACTTAGTGTCTGTGTGTATAATTAAGTATATGTATCTATTTCTAAGTGTGTGTGTGTGTGTGTGTGTGTGTGTGTGTGTGTGTGAGATTAATCACCTCTTTGTCTAACTCTCCCACCCATACCTCCTCCTCCTCCTCCTCTCCCCCAACTTATAACAAGCATTCGGCCGTCCACTTGCACCCTCCTCCTCCTCCTTCTCCTCCTCCTCCTCCTCCTCTTCCTCCAACTACCATTCCTCCTCTTATCGTTCCCCTCCCCCCCCTTTTTCCTCCACACACACTTTCCTTCCCTTCCTCCTCTTTCCTTCTCTTCTCTTATTCCTCCTGTTCCCTCTTCCTCTCTCACCCTTCTCATTCCCCATTTTCAGGAATAATAGTAAGAGTAATTATAATAGTTATCGTAATAACACTAAGAAAGGAAATAATTATGATAGGCTGGCAGCGGTGTGTGTGGGTGTGTGGGTGGGTGTGTGTGTGTGGGTGGGTGTGTGGCGGTGTGTGAGAGAGAGAGAGAGAGAGAGAGAGAGTTTATATTTATACTTTCAAGTTGTATGCCTTGAGGGTGGCTTGAGCCTATAGATGACGGGTGGACCAATTGCTGGGTACTGACGTGTTCGGGGGGATGTGTTTGCTGGGGCCATGGACAGTAAACACATGGCCCGTAGTTTTGGCAGATTTATTTATTTATTTTATTTATTTATTTTTTTTTTGGGGGGGGGGCCGGGGTGAGGGGTGGGGAGGACATCATGGGTTTTTGAGGTGGGGGATGATGGTGGCGAGTGAAGCGAGCACTCTAATTGAGGGGCATTTTGCGGCTGATATAAATAACATATAGTTGCTATAGCCCCCGTTGCCCCTATAAATTACGTCCCTGTGAACATCTTTTACCATAGGTTACGAGTGACCAGTTTCAAATGTCACCTCTTTACACATAGAACCCATTCACACTATACAACAAAAACTAGACATAGAAACAGAAACACATTATAATCACTTCTTTTTCCCATTTATTCCCCTCTACTAAGTTACCCTTTCAAATTTACAGTGAATTGTGTGGAAATTAAAACGTGGCAGCATTGCTAACAGAACAAGTTAACAGCTATCCGCCATCGATGGTGACAAAAAATTGACCGCGCACTGGATAATTGTGAGTAATTCTGGCCCTGTTTACTTGTGTCTGTGGCTTGTTTTTGTGGTTATTTTATGTTTTGTGTGTTTTGAATGTGGGGTGAAGAGTGACAGGGACGCTGGATGGGGTGGCAGTAGTGATATGGTTTGGGTTGGTTACAAGTG
>NW_026111959.1:75000-90000 GCF_024679095.1 Eriocheir sinensis
CTTGAACAGAGGTTAAAAAGAAGTTGTCAAAATCAGAGATCAATTTTGGAAGGAGGAGACTTCCTGATACCCTCTCTTGAAAGAAAATGGAAGTCATAGGCAGGAGGAAATACAGATGAAGGAAGATTGTTCCCAGGTTTGCAAGCGTGAGGAGAAGTGAGGTGAGTAGGATGCTGGTTAACTCACCGCAGGGGTTTGGACAGTATAAGGATGAGCATACATGCCAGCCGGTGTGCAGCGAGGACACAGGAGGAGGAGGCTTGGTACAGCAAGTTCAGAGAAGGCATTCAGCAGTGAAAACCATCGGTAGAAGATGAAGAGAAGGCAACTTGGGCGATTTCAGAGGTGAGAATCCTATCAATTATGAGCGAAGGAGCTGATGGATGAGGCCTTAGAGCTAAACTCCTCCTTTGAAAGGCTGTGTGAGTGGATCCCCCCCACACATAGGTCATACTTTCCATACGAGGACGGACCAAGGCCCCTGTAAAATGGACAACAACTTGTGCAGGGGGGAGGGAAAGAACTGGCGGAGGCAGTACAGAACACCCAGCCTCGAGGCTGATTTACGTAAGAGGATGAAGTACCAGAAGTTTCCTGTTGAGATTTGATTAAGAAGGATAGAATGAGGGATGTTTTAGTGATGTGAGGAAGGTGATGGCTGGGTGTTGTCAAAGAATAGGGTATAGTTGTTTGGAAGGGACTATGTCAGGTGGATGAACGTGGAGAGAAACTGTGTTCTTGAGGGTGTTGAGGGCTTTGGGTTCCTCACACTGATCAAATAATAAGTGGGGAGGGCCTTGGGCTAAGCGTTATTATTGCCTCCAGCCTTGAATCGTTCAGTTCATAGCAAGGTGGGTCTTCTATTAAAAAGGATTGGTGACATGCAGAGTGGAATCATCGAAAGTAGGAATGGATAGGACATTTCTTTTGGAAAGATCATCAATGAACAACAGAAAGAAGTGGGAGATAGGACAGAACCCCTGTGGGACAAGTTTACCACTGTTAATAGGTTTAGAGGAAGAACAGTGACCGTCTACCACAACAGAAATAGAACGGTCAGGAAAGCAAACCTGGAGATAAAGAATGCTGAGAGAGAAGGGATGAAACCCGCAAGGTGTCGGGACCCAGAAAACAGATACCAGAGAGGAATGAGAGATATACAACTGTGTAAACATCTGACAGGACAAACTACTAACAAGAAGGGTGACATATACAACAGTGTCCCAAACATCTAAAAGTACGACGATTAATCAAAAATGAGAGGGTAAAAGGAAAACATACCCAGACTCAGATACGAAAACAGATACCAGTGGGCGTGGTCAGAAAGTATGAACAACCATTGAAAAAGACTCTGACCTGTGACGTCAGTCGTAGCGACATGTTATGAGCCAATAATTTAACAGAAAAAAATCGCTGTGGGAGTGTCTTAAGACTGACTCACGAATAGCAGGGGAAGTAAACCAATACAACATAATGATCGAGCAGATGGGTGCGACAGGAAGTATTGGTCACTGGTTATGTAAAAAAGGGCGTGCCACGTGTCAGGATGTAAGTCCGCCTCAAGCAAGAAAAATGTGGCCTAGAAATCAGTGGTATGAGTAGACCAAGCTTGGTTCGCGCCTCAAGCAGACCTTGCTACTCACTCAGCCGAGAATGGCTGTTGTGATCTTAAGCGTGAGTAGAAATTCGAGAATCTAAGGGAAACTGTATTGTCCTGGAGATTATAATGTAGGAGATGTGAAGTAGGATTGTGAGGGACAGGATTGTGATTATTTTATTGCGATGAAAGCAAAATTAAAACCACTGGGTGTGGTATAATTTGGTGTTTCCGTGACTTGTGTAGATTATACTATAGGAATGTGTAGTAGGATTGTGAGGAGAGTACATAATGATTGTGATGTAAGCAGAGATACAAACCACTGCTTGTGGGACGACGTGTGATATTATTATTGGCAACAATTGAGCACATATTAAAGTATTATGTTTAAGACATGTCGTTTGTCATATGTTGCATCCATTGCTGAATATACCAGTGTTATGATCGTCTGAGAATAGAATGTTGCGTAAGGCAATTACTTTCATTTAATTTTAAATTATATATTTTCTTTTCCTTGTTTATCCCAGACACCCAGTCTCCAATAACAACAAGCCGGATCCTACAGGGATACAGACGGTGAGATCATTTATTGAGTAATTAATGAGTGATAAAAGTTGATTTAATACAAGAAAGAAGGGTCCAAAAGTAGGAGGTAGTTTGGAAAGCAAAGATTTGTGCAGACTATCAAAAGCTTTTGATATGTCATGCAATAGCAAATTTCCTGAAACAGCTAGAGGATGACCAAGAGTCAGTTGGGAAGGCAAGGGAGATCACCAAGTAGAACGCCCCTCATGGAACGCATACTGGCGATCAGATAGAAGGTCAGAAGTGGAAAGGTGCTTTTGAATCTTCCGGTTAAGGATTGACTCAACACACAGAGGGGTCTGTATCTAGAAGCAATAATCATTCCACGAGAAATCGGAAAATACATCCTCAGGTCGTCCCACCGAGCTGAAGCAAAATGCCAGATACATCCTCTTGTGGGTCCAGAAATTGTACAGGGCGATAGGACAGGATGCAGAAAAAGATTGTGATCGGAGGAGCCCAACGGATAGAACAGTTTGGCAGAATAAGCAGAAGGGTTTGAGGTAAGGAAGAGGTCTAGAATGTTGGGCCGGTCTCAAGACAGTCGGGAATACGTGTAGGGTGCTGGACCAACTGCTCTAGATCGTCGAGGATAACAAAGTTGTGAAGGTGGTGCTGATGGTGGTGGTGATGGTGGTGGTGGTGATGATAATGATGATGATGGTGGTGATAATGATGGTGGTGGTGATGATGATGGAGGTGGTGGTTGATGATGGTGGTTGTGGTGGTGGGAAGGTGGAGGTGACGATGATGGTGGAGGTGATGATGATGGTGGAGGTGACGATGATGGTGGAGGTGATGATGATGGTGGAGGTGATGATGATGGTGGTGGTGGTGGTTGTGATGTTCGTGTTGATGATGATGATGATGATTATGATGGTGGTGATGGTGATGATGGTGGTGATGATGGTGGTTGTGGTGGTGGTGATGATGGTGGAGGTGGTGGTGATTCTGGTGGTGGTGGTGATGATGGTGGTGGTTGTGGGGATGATGATGATGGTGGTGATGGTGGTGGTTGTGATGATGGTGATTGTGGTGGTGATGATCTTGGTTGTGATGATGGAGTTGATGATGTTGGTGGTGATGATGTTGGTGGTGGTGGTGATGGTGGTGGTGGTGGTGATGATGATGGTGATGGTGGTGGTGGTGATGATGGTAGTGGTGGTGGTGATGATGATAATGATGATGATGGTGGTGGTGAGGATGGTGGTGGTGATGATGGTGGTGGTGGTGATGATGGTGGTGATGGTGGTGGTGGTGATGATGGTGGTGATGATGATAATGATGATGATGGTGGTGATGGTGATGATGGTGGTGATGGTGGTGGTGATGATGATAATGATGATGATGGTGGTGGTGGTGGTGGTGGTGGTGATGATGGTGGTGATGGTGGTGGTGATGATGATAATGATGATGATGGTGATGGTGGTGGTGGTGATGATGTTGGTGATGGTGGTGATGATGATAATGATGATGATGGTGGTGGTGGTGATGATGGTGGTGATGGTGGTGGTGGTGATGATGGTGGTGATGGTGGTGGTGATGATAATGATGATGATGGTGGTGGTGATGGTGGTGGAGGTGGTGGTGGTGGTCATGGTGGTTGTGGTGGTGGTGATGGTGGGGGTGGTGATGATGGTGGTGGTGATGATGATGGTGGTGGTGATGGTGGTGGGGCTGGTTGTGGTGATGATGGTGGTGGTGGTGGTCAAGGAGGCTTGTGGTCGACATGGTTGTTGTTGATGGTGGTGGTTGTGGTGGTGATGGTTGTGGTGGTGGTGATGGTGGTGGTGGTGGTCAAGGAGGTTTTTGGTGCTGGTGGTTATGATGGTAGTGGTTGTTGATGGTGGTGGTGGTGGTGATGATGGTGGTGGTGGTGGTGGTACGTGAAACATCAATTTTATTGAAAATTCACTTAAACGTTTTCACTGCACAGTTTACCCGTTGCTGTACATTTACGATACATGATTTTTTTTTTTTTTTCAATCTAATTAAATCACTTGTTTCCCGATATGAACCAATGGGACAAATTCTACACTGGAGGCTTGACATGACACAAAAATATGTTTTTTTTTTTTTTCATTAAACTTAAATCCTAAAAACTTGAAGTAAGAATGACATAAATGAAAAAAAAGTATTTATTTGTTTCATTACTGTGAAAACAAACGACCCCTGTAATAAATTTGCTAGCACTTGTAAAACTAAACGTTTCGAAAGATTTCAAGTTGGCAATATTTCAAATATTAAAATTTTAGGACGGTTTATAACAAAAAAGGAAGTATTTAAAATGTCTCCTCAAAATGAACCATAACAAAATAATAGTAGTACATAATATTCCTCATCCTCCCTAAAAAGCGATGGCAGAGGTAGCGCAGGAAATTGCAGGCTATAACCTGGGGAAATGAATAATAATAAAAAAAATAATAAAAATAAATGGTAAGTGATTGTAAACGGAAAAAGAAGTGTTAGACATGTCATGGTTGGCAAAGACTAGATGAGACACATCTTTTAATTACATTACTCACTCAATTTAGCATGCGTATAAATCTCATTATGTACAGAAAGTAGATTTTTTTTTAAACAGAGGAAAGAAACAAAATATAAAATCCCACAGTAAACTAGCCTTGATTGGTTAGCATATCACGCCATTATATCCTGGTGCAAAAAAATAATTAGATATAATTGCTATATTTGATTTGTTTCTCAATATCTATGAATTTATAATTATTCGTTTTACATCAATTCAGGTGCAAAGTACTTACCTACAAAAAACATGAACATATTTTTGTAACCCTTTAAATAGTTCTTGTAAGCCACTCAGAAACGTTGGGTGTGTCCCAGGTCAACACCGTCATCACTACTGTAAAACAGTCACATACGAATATTATGTAGCTAAATACATTCTCACAACCACTTTCCAGTAGCCTGGAATATAGCCAAGTGAGAAAATAAGAAACATTACGACAAAATAAGGGCAATGAGAAAAAAGGAACAAAAAAATAAATAAATAAGTAAAACAGTAGGCAGCTATATCGATAAATACAGTTATTGCTAGCCTACTCCGGAAAACAATAATCTCTCTCTCTCTCTCTCTCTCTCTCTCTCTCTCTCTCTCTCTCTCTCTCTCTCTCTCTCTCTCTCTCTCTCTCTCTCTCTCTCTCTCTCTCTCTCTCACACACACACACACACACACACACACACACATCATCTCCCACGTTTAAATATTGGAAAAATAGAAATATGGAAATGCTACGGGATGAGTAAAAATGTGGAAAGCTAGCCTAATCAGGTGTGTGTGTGTGTGTGTGTGTGTGTGTGTGTGTGTGTGTGTGTGTGTGTGTGTGTATGAGAGAGAGAGAGAGAGAGAGAGAGAGAGAGAGAGAGAGAGAAATTTCTACCGGCAAAGAATTTGCACTCTAACATCACCAAAATGTAGGGGTACAAACTTGGAGGGACTGTTTTGGGGGCCATTATAGGTAGCGGGCTAGTGAGTGGCCTATCCGGATATTTTGTTTTCATTTATTAATGATCCACGAGACATCCTAGAGTTAAATCAAAGTATGTGCTTATCTTTGTACTCATTCATACACACACTGGTAATATTTCTGTGGGGTCTGATTCACTTATTAGAGTGAAATTCTATTGTGAAAAACAGTCACAAATTCTTGTCACTGGTAAAATTAAACTAGTAATTGAAGTTTTGCTTCCATGAAATATACACAAAAAGATAAATATGAAAGCTCACGAAGTCACAATAAACATGGAAATGCAGGCAACAGAAAGCCTATTGGCTCATTACGTGGTTGCCCGCTTTGGTGATTTAATCTGCTCGACAGCCACTTGGGGCCTGGGGAGCAGATGAAAGCACCTCAACATTGAGGAGATGAAAAGCACCTCGATATTGAGGAACAGATACAAGAACATAGAAATACAGGGAGACTGGGAGAGGACAAGTGGCCTACACAGGGCAGCCCCAGAATCCCCCCTAATACTCACGGTGGGTGAGGTGTAGTTTCAGGGGCACAGGTGGAGGCTTGATCCTTGTTTTACCGGCGGTACTAGGCACGGCACAAGTAACCTGTCACCTTACTGCACCCACACCTCACTCCACCTGTCATGCTGACATTAACTGTTGCTTTACTCTACGGTTGACTTACGCTACTTGCAATCTAGGTTGTGGGGGAGAATTATATGAATATAGGTTGAGGTCTTGCTGCAGTCTGTCTGAAAACATGTACCTCAGTATTCACTTCACTCCTGACGCAGCGAAGTGACGGTCGATTCTATATTTGAAGGAGTTGATGGTATTCGCATTTACTACTTCTGAAGGAGGATTGTTCCAGTGACGAATGACTCGATTTGAAAAGAAACTCCTTCCGATGTCTGTGTTACATCGACTCGACTGAATGGGCAAGCCGTTATTTCTAGTTCTTAGGTTGGTTTGCAGTTCAAAGAATTTGGAGTAATCGAAGTTACTGAAGTTTTTCAGATACTTGAAGACTTGAATCATACCCCCTCGCAGGCGCCTTTTCTCCAATGTAAAGAGATTGAGTCGCTTGAGTCGTTCCTCGTACGGTTGAGCCCTTAAGGTTGGAATCATCATTGTGGCGCCTCGTTGAATCCTTTCCAATAAATCAATGTCCTTTCTGTAATTAGGAGACCAGAACTGTACTGCATATTCGAAGTGCGGTCTTACCATGGAATTATACAAGGCTAGCATCACGTCTGGCGTTTTACACTCGAAGTTCCTCGTTATGAACCCGAGCATAGTATTGGCTTTGTTGTAGGTTTTTTTACAGTGATTCGTGTGTTTCAGGTCACTGCTGATAGTGACTCCAAGACCCTTTTCCTCCTGCATCGCTTGCAGAGGTTTCCCATTAGTAACATGAGCTGCTTTGTGCAGTAAAACTATGCTATTTAAGGTATCTGATACCCACAAAATAACGGGCGCTTCTGCCTTGGGCTACAGACAGCTGCCAGATCGTCGTACTCAGCCGATTATATTTCTCGACCTCCTGCCCCCGAAATATCTTCTGGGCTCCAATAACGAAACTAACTTATAGTTATCGAAAAAAAATTGATTCTAATGTCTCTTGGCAATAGTTAGGCTTCAGAAACCGAGTAATACTATGCTCTGAGTACGAGAATCTGGCAACGGTGCTATACGTTTTTTCATATTATTGTTCTGTTGTTTATTCAGTGTTGCGTTCAAGAAAAAAAATACTTATAATTTTAGTTAGTTTTTGGTTATAAGGATTTTTTACGAAAGAGAATTATATGTAACACTACCTCCTCTACCTTAGGAAACGTCCTGAATCCTGGACCAGCTATGATGATGTTAGGTGCGCCTATAGCTTGTGTATACCTCGATAACTAGATAATGTTATACCTACTCATTACTGCTATATGTTTTAAGCATTATAAATATAAGCATTTTAACATTGGATGCCGGACGACATAAAGCACAAGTGAATATATCAGTAGGCTATCTCACAAAAGTAAACTTTAAACTAATAGCCTGCTCCTGAAAAAAAACTAATTAAAATTAAGACGTATTTCCGGAGTAGAGAACAAAGTACATTTACGTACCTCTCATACAGCACACATTCGTGGGCAGAGTGGTGATGCTATAATAAACTGGTGGGGTGCTGAACTAGGAGGGTAGAAGGGCCAGGACACAGCTGAGGGGGGGGGGGGGGGCTAAGGAGGGCTGCTGGGTACATTATATTACAAAAGATACGCTCAATGTTGCAACTCCTCTATTATCATAAATCTCATCATAACGTTTAGAAAGACGACCACAATATTGTTCTTACCTTGGTCAGTTGTTTGTTGATGAAACTCAAAGCATTTCGTCATTCCACTCGTGTGTCGTCGTGCACTTCCTCCTCCTTCACTTGATCTCGGGACACTGACACGCCCACGCCCACGGGCAACGGTCATTAAGTTTGGCGCGCTTTTCGCAAGATGGCGACAGCGTTACTTTCATAAACGTAGCTGTGTGTATATATATATATATATATATATATATACATATATATATATATATATATATATATATATATATATATATATATATATATATATATATATATATATATATATATATATATATATATATATATATATATATATATATATATATATATATATATATATATATATATATATATATATATATATATATATATATATATATATATATATATATATATATATATATATATATATATATATATATATATATATATATACATACATATATATATATATATATATATATATATATATATCTATATATATATATAGATATATAGATATATATAGATATATATAGTACAGTCTAGAACATTACAGTTTATTCGATCATACACGAAAGAACATTTAGCAAATATCTGGTCGAGTTGCCAACACTTCCCGCCAGTAACATCATAATCTCAGGAATCCTCCCGAGGGTCGGTGCCGAGTCTAGCTTTTACAGTAAGGCCTTCAGCACAAACAACAGACTTCAGTCCCTTTGCTCACAAGAAAACGTCCAGTTCGCTAACTTGTGGAACAATTTTTACTACGATTCAGACTTGTTCCTTCCTGATGGCATTCACTTAAACCCTGTTGGAGCAGCCCGTTTCGGGAGGCTGCTCTGTGACCAAGTGGCTCTTCGAAAGCCAAAAAACGCAGAGGCGAGAACACCAGCAGCTCCACCGTAAGGGTGCACTCAACCCGAAAAACTCCCGACTCGAATCACATTAAAGCTTGCTATGTAAACGCTCGTAGCCTACGTAACAAATTTGAAGACTTAGAAGTCCTCGCAGCTACAAATCATTATCACATCATCGGAGTCACAGAATCTTGGATAGACACTTCAAATAGAGATTTCATTGCGGAATATAGATTACCGGGTTATACCATCTTTAGTCATGAAAGAGAGAACAGACAGGGTGGAGGCGTTATCTGTTATATGCACAACTCTCTCCATCCAGTATCCGTGAAAACAGATATTATAACCAATGTAGACACGGTCTTCATTGAAATTAAAAATAAATCTCGTAAAATAGTAATTGGACTTATCTACAGACCGCCAAGGCAGACTCTTGATATCGACCACGCATTAAGTGAATTATTATTAGAAACAAGTAGCAGTTGCGAGGCAGTAATTGTTGGGGACTTTAACTTGCCAGTGAAAAGATGGGGTGAACCGTTGAACTGTCATACAGGGCTCGATCTGTACACAAATTTACTAGAAAGTGATTTACATCAACACGTTCAAGAACCGACTCGGGAAAATAATATACTTGACCTTATCTTTTCAACGACAGCTGATCTAGTTAGCGAAGTAAATGTTGGTCCAATTTTTAGTTCTAGCGATCACCGAACAATGACATTCAGCATCAATATGAAAGAAAGTAGAGTAACTCCTAGTAAAGAAAAGGTGCCTGATTATCAGAGAGCGAATTTCGTAAAACTCCGATCAATTCTAAATAATTCTGACTGGACTGAAATCACGGCGGAAACAGATATTGATAAATCTTGGGGGGCCTTCACCACAATATTGAACAATGCCATAAGCATATGCGTACCCTATCGTAACAGACGTTCAGCTTCTAAGAAGAAACCCAAATGGTGGAATAACGAAATTCAAAATAGCCTATCTCTTAAAAAACGCGTATACAGTAGGTACATATCATCTCAGAGCGAGGCTGACAAACTAGAGTTGGACAGAATTCGCCGCGAAACCAAGAAATTAATAAAACGAAGCAAGAAAAATCTTGAAGAATATATAGCGGAAACAAGTAAATCTAATCCTAAAGAATTTTTCAGCTATGTAAATAATAAAAAGTCACTCACATGTGGTATCGGACCGCTTGCTAATGAAAATGGTAACCACACGAACGATGAAAATGAAATGGCTACAATCCTAAATAACTTTTTCGCATCCGTATTTACCGACGAAGATTGTTTATCACCTCAACCGCCGGAGGTTAGAAGGACCGAAAAGATGTTAAGTGGCGTGCTCATCGTAGAAAGTGACATTTTACGCACAATTGAAAAGATTAAAGTAAGCAAAGCTCCTGGTCCAGACAAAATTACCCCTAGGGTCTTAAAAGAAATCAAACATCAAATTTGTAAACCGCTCTCCATCATATTCAATAAATCTTTAACAGCTGGAAAAGTTCCGTCGGATTGGAAACTTGTAAATGTCACACCAATTTTCAAAAAGGGGGACAAGTCTCATCCAGGAAACTATCGACCAATTAGCCTGACATCTATTGTTTGTAAGTTAATGGAGACTATCATTCGCGACAATATGGTGAAATTCTTCGAAGAAAATAATATAATAAATAATTCGCAACATGGCTTCCGTAGTAAACGCTCGTGTTTGACTAACTTATTTGATTTTTTTCACTATATTTTTGAGGTGTTCGATGAAAGCAGATCAGTAGATATCATATATCTGGATTTTCAAAAGGCATTTGATAAGGTCCCCCACCAACGATTGCTCAGCAAACTACTGGCGCACGGTATCTCGGGTAACATTCACAATTGGCTTGCGGACTGGCTCTCTAAGCGGAAACAGAGAGTAGTTCTAAACGGTGTTACATCTAACTGGCTCGATGTCAAAAGCGGCGTACCTCAAGGATCAGTGCTTGGCCCCATGCTCTTCTTAATTTATGTTAATGATATCGATGATGGGCTCACTTGCAAAGTATCAAAATTTGCTGATGACACAAAAATTGCTAGTAAAGTAACTGCGACACTCGACGAAGAAGCTTTACAATCAGATATAGATCGACTTGCACGTTGGGCCAATCAATGGCAAATGAAATTTAACGTTGAGAAATGTAAAGTGTAGCACATCGGAAAAAATAACAATCGCGTTCGGTACGTAATGAATGGCCAACAACTTTCTGCAGTAAGTAAAGAAAAGGATCTTGGAATCACTATATCAAGCGATTTAAAGCCCGGTCAGCATTGTTCAGAGGTAGTTAAAACTGCAAACAAATTGGTTGGCTTCATCGGACGAGTCTTTAATAATAAATCGGAAAAAGTAATATTAAAACTGTATAATTCGTTGGTTCGACCCGTCTAGAGTACTGTGTACAGTTTTGGTCTCCCTACTACAGAAAAGACATAGAAAAGTTGGAACGGGTCCAACGAAGAGTAACAAAGATGATTCCTAGGTTGAGAAATTTGTCATATGAACAAAGGCTTAAAGAAGTAAATTTATTCAGCCTATCAAAACGAAGAATGCGAGGCGATCTAATAGAAGTGTTTAAAATGTTCAAAGGATTCAGTGATATTAATGCGGAAGATTACTTTACAATTGATCGATCAAATAGAACAAGAAGAAATCACAATTTGAAGATAAGTGGTAAAAGATTCTCGTCGCACGAAGCTAAACACTTCTTCTTCAATCGAGTTGTTAATGTTTGGAACTCTCTACCTTGTGATGTCGTTGATAGTACAACAGTTACGGCCTTCAAGAATAGATTAGACAAGTGTTTTGAATCCAACCAGCAACTAAGATATTACTCATTGTCGTAATAACGTTAAGTTCTTTCGAATACTGGTGTCCTTGTCCGCTTTTATCGCCCGGTTAGTGGTAGCAGTAATGGTAGTTCTTTCCTCTTTCCTACATAAATTCCATGCAGTTTTTCCATGCTGCATGGTTCTTTTTCCTTTCCTGCCAGCTTTGGCTGGAGGGATGGGGGGGTGGGGAGGAGCCTTCGCCTTTGCTGTCCTTCATCTTCCACCTTTGATTAGATAGTTAGTGTAGCTTGTCACAAACAACCTCGTAAGGACCAGCAGGTCTGCTGTTGTTTGTTCTTCCTTTGTGTTTCTTTGTGAGCCTGACCGCATCCCGCGGGGCGCGGGCGAGCCCCTCTCCCCGCCCCCTTTGCTTCTCCCGGAGTCTTCCAGAAGCCCATAAACCTCGGGGGGAGCTTCAGTTCAACACTACCTCCCCCTCTTAAGTGTGATCGTCCCGATCACACACTTACCTATATACAAACATAAGAAAATTAATCAAAACATAATAATCGTCGCATCGCCGTGGACGCCTGCGTTGTTTCTGTCTTCTGTCCTCTGCCTCCTGTGCGTCTGTCTCCTGGTGCGCCTCGTCGTCGTCCGCTTCTTGGGATGTCCCTGAAACATCTGCCGAAGCCGGGAGGTTATCTCCCTCGTCTGAAAGCTCCAGAAAACCTATGTCGACGTCGACCTCCTCTCGGTCCTGGACGTCCCTTGCGTTTTCATCGGGTGCTGGGTGTCTGTAGTTGTCCCAGGTGTAGGTTCCCGGACCGAGGTACCTCCATAGCCGGTTGACGTGGACAACTTTCGACTTGGTCCTTTCCGTTCTCCGGATTCTGTAGGTCACGTCGGAGAGGCGTTCTAGCACAGTATAAGGGCCATCCAAGGGGCTTTGTAACTTCGGAGACTGTTCTTTCTTCCTCTGCGGGTGTTACCAGTTTTGTTATCAACTTTTAAGGCTCCTTTTAACGTTGTTTGTGTTAAGTGTTATATATAACGTTTAAGGCGCGAACTGCTATCTCACGTCAGGTCCGATGTACCGCTGCCTGCTTTCACACGTTGATTGTAGTAGGTGAGATAACACAATAGCCTTTTAGTTGGCCGAGCGGTAGCCGTTATAAGTTCACTTTAGTTCACTTTAGTTCTCTCTCTCACAGGGCAATACCAAGACAAAATGTAATTTCAACTATATTAACAGTTGTACATTAGGTTTACAGTTTACGTGAGCGAGTCGCACGCACACCAGAGCCAGCCACACCAAGGTGCCCGGGGCCGGCGAGCACCACTCGCCCGCCCGCTGCCCGCTGTCTTCTCTCGTCTTCTCCCCCGTCTTCGCGTTGCTCGCTCGTTTTATTTGCTTGTTAGATCGTCCGGAAGGGTGTGGGTTCCGGTTGATGACTGTTGATGAAAGTCATCATTTGCTGATTCTTGCGTTAGCTCAGCATGTGTTCCCACGGCCATCAGCTCTGACGTGTTCCATAACATCCTGGCAAAGGCACTGAGCCTGTGCTTAAACACACAGCCACACACTCACATGTACATTATAATATACACATTACACGGGTTGTAAAGCCAGACTTGGTGTCCTTCGTTGAAGTTAGGTGGCTTGCCCTCATACTGTAACCGGCCTCCCTGGAGAACTTCAAGGCACCACGGACTTGATGGTGCACCTCTTCCAGCCGTTCCTCTAGCTGACGGGCAAAACTGGAGGCGTCCCATGGGAGGCCTTCCCCAGGAGGCCTTCCTCTCAGTAGGTCCACCGGCCATGTCCAAACATCAGCTTTACCGGCGAATGTCCCGTAGTCTCGTGGGTGGCAGACCTGTAGGCCATGAGGAGCGCAGGCAGCTTCTGATCACATGAAGACTGGTCATTATTGCACTGCTTGGCCAACTCCTGGTCCAACGTCCAGTTAAACCTCTCCACTATTCCATCTGACTGTGGGTGCAGAGGGGTGCTCCGGGTCTTCTTGATACCCAGAAGCTTGTAGCACTCAGCAAGGACTGTTGACTCAAAATTCTTTCCCTGGTCGGAATGGAGCTCGTTAGGCACACCGAAACGACAGAAAAACTCCTCCACCAATACCTTAGCGATGGTAACGGCTTCCTGGTCAGGAATGGTGTGGGAGGTTTTCCACATTTGGTGAAGTCCATTGCGACGCAGATGTACCTATTTCCGTTCGTCGTCAGAGGCAAGGGTCCTGCTATATCAACTGCTACCCGTTCCATTGGGGCTCCAACCTGGTATAGCTGCGATGGGGCACGGTGACGCTTTTGGGGGCCCTTCTTTGCACTGCACACCTCACACGCGTGACACCATTCTTCCACATCCTTCCTCATGCCAACCCAGTAGAACCTTTGGCGCAGGCGACTAAGTGTCTTCTTTACCCCAAGGTGTCCGCTGGTGATGCTGTCGTGCATTTTTTTCAGGACGCCTTCCCGGGGACTTCACAGGTAGCACCGTGGACCAGTAATGGTCAAGGCCATCATGAGAGACCCCGCGTCGCTGTAACACCCCCGTTGTCCATCTGTAGAGTGTCCCACTGAGTCCAGTAATTCTTGGTGGTAGGGCTTTCTCTCGAGATAACCTCCCACCCAGGTCGCGTTAAAGAATGACTCAGCCACTCCATAATTGGTCGCAGGTCTCGGTCCTCCCGCTGCAGCTTTCCCAAGTCTTCCCATGGCACCTCCGCTGTCTGTTCCACTGTAGTGCGGCGGAACATATTTCGGACGCCTTCCCTCTGGAAGCAATGTTGACACTCAGGTAGGCAGGGGCGCCGGCTCAAGCTGTCCGCATTACCGTGTGTTAGCCCAGATCGGTGCACAATAGTGTAGTGATGCTGCTCTAGATTACCTATCCAGCGAGCAAGCTGGCCCTCAGGGTTTTTCAATGACTTCAGCCACCGCAATGCAGCGTGATCCGTGCGGATGGTGAAGGTTGTACCGTACAGGTAATCATGGACAAAGTCAAGGCTCCTGACTACTGCCAGGAGTTCTTTCCGGGTCACGCAATAGTTTTTCTCGGCTGGGGTGAGCTTCTTGGTTAAGTAGGCCACAACCTGTTCCATGTGGGCTCATGCTTGGGACATCACTCCACCAATCCCCTCATCACTGGCATCACAGTCCAGTATAAAAGGCTTAGAGGGGTCTGGGTAGGTGAGTACGGGCGAGTTAATGAGGACCTTCTTGCCTCCTTCTCAAAGGCAACCTGAGTTTCCGCTGTCCACTCAAACTTGCGCCCCTTCTTCGTCAGGAGGTGCAGTGGTGCAGCAATCGTAGCGAAGCCTTTCACAAAC